>NW_020191881.1:0-1120 GCF_002263795.3 Bos taurus | reverse complement strand
GGCATAGATACACCCACGGTATAAGTGAACAAGATAGATGCCCCGTTTGGGCTCATCTCTCTGTGCGTGCGCGCGCACATGCGCATGCGCGATGGCCTGCGAGGCAGGGGGGGGCGGGGGCTGGGGCTCTGGCTGGAGTCCGTGCAAGCCCCGGGATTGCCTGAGGCAAGCCAAAGGTGCCCCAGATGGAGACGGGACTGCCGGTCGTCGGGTGTCCTGGAAGCCGAATGCGAATGCGGAGGGGCTCGCGGGCCGCGCGGAGGCAACCCAGGTCTGCAGCGGGAGTCGGGGCCCGGCCAGCCGCTCCCCGCGGCCCGGGAGGGGCTGGGGCTGCGGGGGGATCCAAGAATCGGGACGCGCGGCGGGGGCTAAAGGACCTCTTCTGGTAGGCAAAAAGCCTCGAGCACCCGGGATTCCCAGGTGGTCTCCCATCCAAGATCCTAACCAGGCCGACCCTGCTTAGCTTCCGAGATCAGACGAGATCGGGCGCCTTCAGGCTGATAGGGCCGGAGCCGGAGGCGGTTGGCGCGGGGCGCCCTAAGAGCCTTGGGCTTCGCCTCCCTTTCGCTCTGCCCTGCAGGTCGGGCCAACGGGCCGCACCTCTCGTCGGGGGGCGTGCTGTACTTGAGCCGCAAGACCGGGCACCGGACTCCGGCCTGCTGACGCCGGCCCGCCCCCCGAACACCGCCAATACCAGACCAGCAAGCGCCTGGCCGGGCCCGGGGCCCGAGGGTCTTCCAGGAGCCCCCATTGACCGGGAGGGCGTGCGTGCGTGCGTGCGCGCGGGGCCTGGGGGCTGGGCTGAGGGGTGCGGAGGTCTCGGCGCCCTCCCACCCGCGGCAACTCCAGACCCCGCGCTGGCTGACGGGGCCTCCCCCCGATCCCATTCGCTGCTCAGGCCCGCGCGGCCCGAGGATGTGTCGGTCTTCGGCGCCCGCCGCCTCCCAACCCCCGCGGCCCAGGGGCCTCTGAAGCTCCTGCGGGCCTAGGCGCAGCGAAACTTGAGCGCCCAACTTGCCCGGCACCTGTCCGGTGCCCAAACCCAGCAGAAGCCAGGGAGGCGCGGTCGACCGGAGCGCCTCACCCTCCCCTTCGCACTACCGAGGCCCCCTTTGACCCC
>NW_020191880.1:0-5541 GCF_002263795.3 Bos taurus | reverse complement strand
CGGGAAGCACTCGAGAGACCGTCTTAACACGTCTTCCGAGGCCAGATTCCCTCCCATGGCTCCGGAGCAATGACCGCTCTCCCCTCGCCACTCGCATGGGACCCGTACTTGGCCCTGGCGCACCACGAGAGGCTCACTGACCGCTCCGCCGTCGTACCTCGTGAGAAACCGCACACTGGGGCCTTAGAATCCTCCTGCGGTCAAAGAAGGAGCGAATCAACCGACACGAGAGATTCCCCCGTCACGAAGGAGATGAGGGCCTTCGTCTCCTGGCATGCCTAGCGACCAATCTCGCGAGCCTCTCTCCAAACGCCTCAGGAGGCTTGACTCCCTTGAGTCCACCCAGTGAGCTCCAAGAGTACCGTCGCGACTTCGAGAGCAGAGCGGGGTTCTTTGCTTCCACTCGAGATGAATGCCTGTCTCCCCGGGTGCGTCTCGGAATGCAACGCCGAGGATCCTGTCGCCCCTGGAGAGGAACATTGGCTTCTGGACACAAGCTAGATGGGTCTATTGGCCTGCAGTCACTCGAGGCAATCCCAGGCTTTCCTTCGCACTCGAATGGAAGATTTGACTTGCCGGCCAAACAACGGAGCCTGAATTCCCTCGTACTCGAGAATCCGCGCGTTAACTCGAGAAAACCCACGTGGCTCCCCCAGTCATCGCAAAGATGAAGCCCTTTCCGCTACAGCGCCTCAGAGGAAAGCTCCCCACGTTAGGATTGGAGGTCGAAAGGGCACTTGGCACCCTTGATGCGACCCACAAAGTTCCCCGAAATCCCGGTCTCCCTCGAGCAGGAACACTGAGGTTTTCCGGGCACCCCTCTTTCTCGGTTGAGGCAGGGAACCCTGGCTTCCTCGACTTGTGCAGGTGACCTAGGGGGCTTCTCATGGTGGCTCTGAGAATCAGGAGAAACTGGAGGTGGGAGGGGCCTCTCGGGACTCCACGGGGTTTGGTGCATTGAAGAGGGCCTCGTCTCCAGTTTAGGCAGGAACCTCAGGGTTCCTCTGATTTCAGACTCCATCGCAGGTCCCTCATGACCGAGGACAGGAGAGTCAGGCCTCGTCTTGGGTTGAGGCATGGAACTCCGCTGGCCTCTCGAGGTGTCCCCGGGGAGAGAGGCCACTTGTCGAGCTGTATTTGGAACCTGGGCGTTTTTTCCGGACAAAGCACGGGCGAGTCACTGCCCCTTCGTGTTGACTTCATTCACAGGCTGGAGTTCGGAGAGGTGTCCGGGCATCGGGTTCTTACCAAGAGGGGCCCAGGAAATCGGACTGCTTCCCAATGTGGAAGCACCCACGAGGCCACGTCTGGAATGTCGTCGTGAGCCCGGCCTCATCCTGAGGTGCGACCGGAAGGTCGGGAACCCCTTCCAGACAAAGCAGGGGAGTCGACCCTCCTGTCGAGATCAGGAGGGTAGAAGGGGCTCAGAGGAAGTGGTGCCGGAAAACCTCGGTGTTCCTCTCCAGGGAGACCGGGATGCCGGGGAACTTTGTGGGGGCGCATCAAGGGTGCCAAGTACCGTTTCGACCTCCAATTCCTAACGTGGGACCTCTCCTGAGACGCTGTAGCGGGAAAGGGCTTCATCTTGTGATGACCGGGGAACCACGTGGTTTTCTCGAGTTGCGGCGGGATTCTCGAGTTACGACGGGGAATTCAGGATGCCTTTTGTGTTGGCCCAGGGAAGTCCAATCTTCCATTCGAGTTGCGAAGGAAAGCTGGGGATTGCTCTCGAGTGACTGCAGGGCCAATAGACCTCATCTAGGCTTGTGTCCAGAAGCCAATGTTCCTCTCCAGGGGCGACCGGGATCTCGGGGTTGCATTCCAGACGCACCCGGGGAGACAGGCATTCATCTCGAGTGGAAGCAAAGAACCCCGTCTGCTCTCGAGTCGCGACGGGTATCTCTTGGAGCTCACTGGGTGGACTAAAGGGAGTCAAGCCTCCTGAGGCGTTTGGAGAGAGGTCGCGAGGTTGGCCTCTAGGCCATGCAGGAGACGAAGGCCGTCATCTCCCCGATGACGGGGGAGTCTCGGGGTGGTTCTCGAGCGGCGGCCCCAGGGTGCGGTTTCTCACGAGGTGCGACGGCGAGGTCAGTGAGCCTCTCGTGGGGCGCCAGGGAAGTCGGGTCTCCATGCGAGTGGCGAGGGGGAGCGCATCATTGCTCTCGAGACATGGTAGGGGAACCTGGCCACGAGACGTGTTGAAGAAGGTCTCTCGAGGTCTTTCTCGGGTTGAGGCAGGGAACCTGGATTTCCCTCTCGACTGTGCAGTGTGACCTCAAGGGGCTTCTGCATGGTGGTCTCTGAAGTAGTCAGGGAAAAACGGAGGTGGGGAAGGGGCCTCTGCGGAACTTCCGGGTTTTATTGTGCATTGGAAGTAGGGCATCATCTCCAAGTTGAGGCAGGAACCTCAGTGTGTTCTCTTCTTGATTTCAGACTCCGATCGCGGGTCCCCTGCAGATGCGGACAGGAGAGTCCAGGCCTCGTCTTGGGTTGAGGCATGGAACTCCGCTTGCCTCTCGAGGATGTCCCCGGGGAGAGAGGCCACTTGTCGAGCTGTATTTGGAACCTGGGGGTCTTTTCCGGACGATGCACGGGCGGGTCACTGCCCCTGCGTGTTGACTTCATTCACAGGGTGGAGTTCGGAGAGGTGTCCGGGCATCGCGTTCTTACCAAGAGGGAACCGGGAGATCGGGGTGCTTCGCAATGTGGAAGCACCCACGGGGCCACGTCTGGAATGTCGTCGTGAATCCGGCCTCATCCTGAGGTGCGACCGGAAGGTCGGGAACCCCTTCCAGACAAAGCAGGGGAGTCGACCCTCCTGTCAAGATCAGGAGGGTAGAAGGGGCTCAGAGGAAGTGGTGCCGGAAAACCTCGGTGTTCCTCTCCAGGGAGACCGGGATGCCGGGGAACTTTGTGGGGGCGCATCAAGGGTGCCAAGTACCGTTTCGACCTCCAATTCCTAACGTGGGACTTCTCCTGAGACGCTGTAGCGGGAAAGGGCTTCATCTTGCGATGACGGGGGAACACGTGGTTTTTCTCGAGTTGTCGGCGGGAATTCTCGAGTTATCGAGACGGGGAATTCAGGAGTTGCCTCTTGTGTTGTGCCAGGGAAGTCAATCTTCGCTTCGAGTTGCGAAGGAAAGCTGGGGGATTTGCTCTGCGAGTGACTGCAGGTGGCCAATAGACCTCATCTAGGCTTGTGTCCAGAAGCCAATGTTCCTCTCCAGGGGCGACCGGGATCTCGGGGGTTGCATTCCAGACGCACCCCGGGGAGACAGGCATTCATCTCGAGTGGGAAGCAAAGAACCCCGCTCTGCTCTCGAGTCGCGACGGGTATCTCTTGGAGCTCACTGGGTGGACTAAAGGGAGTCAAGCCTCCTGAGGCGTTTGGGAGAGAGGTCGCGAGGTTGGCCTCTTAGGCCATGCAGGAGACGAAGGCCCTCATCTCCGCGATGACGGGGGAGGTCTCGGGGTGGTTCTCGAGCGGCGGCCCCAGGGTGCGGTTTCTCACGAGGTACGACGGCTAGGTCAGTGAGCCTCTCGTGGGGCGCCAGGGAAGGTCGGGTCTCCATGCGAGTGGCGAGGGGGAGCGCGTCATTGCTCTCGAGTCATGGTAGGGGAACCTGGCTCGAGACGTGTTGAGAAGGTCTCTCGAGGTCTTTCTCGGGTTGAGGCAGGAACCCTGGCTTCCCTCGACTTGTGCAGGTGACCTCAGGGGGCTTCTCATGGTGGCTCTGAGAAGTCAGGGAAACTGGAGGTGGAGGGGGGCCTCTCGGGACTCCACGGGGTTTGGTGCATTGGAAGAGGGCCTCATCTCCAGTTGAGGCAGGAACCTCAGGGTTCCTCTGATTTCAGACTCCGATCGCAGGGTCCCTGCAGACTGGGGACAGGAGAGTCAGGCCTCGTCTTGGGTTTGAGGCATGGAAACTCCGCTTGCCTCTCGAGGTGTCCCCGGGGAGAGAGGCCACATGTCGAGCGGTATTAGGAACCTGGGGGTCTTTTCCGGACATGCACGGGCGAGTCACTGCCCCTTCGTGTTGACTTCATTCACAGGGTGGAGTTCGGAGAGGTGTCCGGGCATCGGGTTCTTACCAAGAGGGCGGCCGGGGCACGGGGTGCCGCAAGGAAGCACCTCACGAGGCCACGCGTGGCATGCGTCATGAGCCCGCGCTCATCCTGCAGGTGCGACCGGAAACGGTCGTGACCCCTTCCAGACATAAGCAGGGGGAGTCGCACCCTCTGTCGAGATTCCGGCGAGGTAGAAGCGGCTCAGTAGGAGGTGGGCCGGGAAACCTCGGGGAGTTTCCCTCTCCAGGGGACCGGGAGCCGTCGGCGGAACTTTGTGGGGGCGCATCAAGGGTGCCAAGTACGTTTCGACCTCCAATTCCTAACGTGGACTTCTCCTGAGACGCCTGTAGCGGGAAAGGGCTTCATCTTCGATGACGGGGGGAACCACGTGGTTTTTCTCGAGTTGCCGGCCGGCATATTCTCGAGTTACGACCGGGGAATTCAGGATGCCTCTTGTGTTGGCCCACGGGAAGTCCAATCTTCCATTCGAGTTGCGAAGGAAAACTGGGGATTCTCTCGAGTGACTGCAGGGCCAATAGACCTCATCTAGGCTTGTGTCCAGAAGCCGAGGTTCCTCTCCAGGGGCGACGGCGGGATCCTCGGGTTAGCACTTCCCAGACGCACCCGGGGAGTACGAGGCATTCATCTCGCGTGGAATCAAAGAACCCCCCGCTCTGCTTCTTCGAGTCGCGACGGGTATCTCATTGGAGCTCACGTGGGTGGACTAAAGGGAGATCAAGCCTCCCTGAGGCGTTTGGAGAAAGGTCGCGAGGGGTTGGCCTCTTAGCGCCATGCAGCGAGACCGAAGGCCCTCATCTCCGCGATTGACGGGGGAGTCTCCGGGGGTGGTTCTCGAGCGGTCGGCCCCAGGGTGCGGTTCTCCTCACGAGGGTGCGACGGCGAGGTGCAGGTGAGCCTCTGTGGGGCCGCCAAGGGAAGTCGGGTCTCCACGCGAGTTGCGACGGGGAGCGCGTCATTGCTCTCGAGTCCTGGTAGGGGAACCTGGCCTCGAGACGTGTTGAAGAAGGTCTCTCGAGGTCTTTCTCGGGTTGAGGCAGGGAACCCTGGCCTCCCTCGACTTGTGCAGGTGACCTCAGGGGGCTTCTCATGGTGGCTCTGAGAAGTCAGGGAAACTGGAAGTGGGAGGGGCCTCTCGGGACTCCACGGGGTTTGGTGCATTGGAAGAGGGCCTCATCTCCAGTTGGAAGGCCAGAACCTCAGGGTTGCCTCTGATTTCAGACTCCGATCGCAGGGTCCCTGCAGAACTGGGGACAGGAGAGTCAGGCCTCGTCTTGGTTGAGGCATGGAACTCCGCTTGCCTCTAGTGTGTCCCCGGAGAGAGGCCACTTGTCGAGCTCTATTTGGAACCTGGGGTTTTTTCCGGACGATGCACGGGCGAGTCACTGCTCCTTCGTGTTGACTTCATTCACAGGGTGGAGTTCGGAGAGGTGTCCAGGCATCGGGTCCTTATCA
>NW_020191879.1:0-10378 GCF_002263795.3 Bos taurus | reverse complement strand
ACAACGTGATCAGTGCATGATCAGCCACGTGATCAGTATATGAGCAGCCACGTGATCAGTTCATGATCCCACGTGATCAGTGCATGATCAGCCACGTGATCATTGCATGATCAGCCACGTGATCAGTGTATGATCAGCCACGTGATCATTGCATGATCAGCTCGTGATCAGTGCATGATCAGCCACGTGATCAGTGCATATCAGCCACCTGATCAGTGCATATCAGCACCTGATCAGTGCATGATAGCCAAGTGACTAGTGCATGATCAGTCACGCGATCAGTGCATGATCAGCACGGGATCAGGGCATGATCGCCATGTGATCGGCACATGATAGCTACGTGATCTGTGCATTGATCAGCCACGTAATCAGTGCATTATCAGCCACTTGATCACAGTATGATCAGCCACGTGATCAGTGCATGTGCAGTCACGTGATCAGTGCATGATCAGCCAAGTGATCAGTTCATGCACAGTCACGTGATCACTGTATGCTCAGCCACGTGATCAGTGCATGCTCATCCACGTGATTAGTGCATGCACAGTCATATTATCAGTGTATGATAGGCTTCGTGATCAGTGCATATTTAGTTACGTGATTAATGTATGATAAGCCACGTAATCAGTGCATGATAGCCACGTGATCAGTGCCTGATCAGTCACGTGATCAGTGCATATGCAGTCACGTGATCAGTGTATGATCATCCACGTGATCAGAGTATGATCAGCCACGTGATCAGTGCATGATCAGTCAAGTGATCAGTGCATTATCAGCCACGTGATCAGTGCATGATAGCCACGTGATCAGTGCATGATCAGTCACGTGATTAGTACATGATCTGTCACTTGATCAGTGGTATAATATTTCACGTGATCAGTTCATGCACCGTCATGTGATCAGTGCATGATACGCAACGAGATCAGTGCATGATCAGTCGCATGGTCAGTGTATGATCAGCCACGGGATTAGGCATGATAGCCAGGTGACTAGTGCATGATCAGTCACGCGATCAGTGCATGATCAGCCTCGGGATCCGGGCATGATTGACATGTGATCAGTGCATGAGAGCTACGTGATCAGTGCATATCAGCCACGTGATCATTGCATGATCCGCACGTGATCAGTGCATGCACACTCACGTGATCAGTGTATGATCAACTTCGTGATCAGTGCATGATCAGCTACGATCAGTGCATGCTCAGTCACATGATCAGTGCATGTGCAGTCAGTGTTCAGTGCATGATCGTGTCAGTGCAGCTCATCACGTGATCATGCATGTTCAGTCACGTGTTCAGTGCATGATCTGATCACGTGATCAGTGTGTGATCACTCCATATGATCAGTGCATATGCAATCTCGAAATCAGTGCATGATAGCGACGTGATCACTGCATGATTAGTCACATGATCTGTTCCAGATCAGCTACGTGATTAGTGCATGATAGCCAGGTATCAGTGCATGATCCACAACGTGATTAGTGCATGATCATTCATGTGATCAGTGTATGATCAGCCACGTGATCAGTTCATGATACCCACGTGATCAGTGTATGATCAGCCATGTGATCAGTGCATCATCCACAACGTGATTAGTGCATGATCAGCAAGTGAGCAGTGTATGATAAGCCACGTGATCAGTTCATGATCACCCACGTGATCAGTGCATGATCAGCCACGTGATCAGTGCATGATCAGCCACGTGATCAGTGCATGCACACCCACGTGATCAGAGTATGATCAGCTTGTGATCAGTGCACGATCAGCCACGTGATATGCAGATCAGTCACGTGATCAGTGCCTGATCAGTGACTGATCAGTGTGGTCATCCATATTTTCAGTGCGTGCGCAGTCCTGATCAGTGCATTATAGCCACGTGATCGTTCTTGATTAGTCACATGATCAGCACAATTCAGACACGAGATCACTGCATGCTAAATTACGCAATCAGTGCATGATCAGGCACGTGATCAGTGCATGATCAGGCACGTGATCAGTGTATGATCAGCCACGTGATCAGTGCATGATAGCCACGTACTAGTGCATGATCAGTCACGTGATCAGTGCATGATCCACAACGTGATTAGTGCATATCAGTCATGTAATCATGTATGCTCAGCCACGTGATCAGTGCATGATCAGCACTTTATCAGTGCATGATCAGACACATGATCAGTGCATGATCAGTCACGTGATCTGTGTATAATCATCCACATGATCAGTGCATGCACAGTCAAGGCCAGTGTATTACAGCCATGTGATCAGTGCATGATCAGCCAGGTAAAACGTGCATGATAGCCACTTGACCATTGCATGATCAGCAACATGGTTAGTGCATGCTAAGACACGTGATCAGTGCATGATCATGCACGTGAAGAGTGCATGATCACTCACGTGATCAGTGGATGATAGCCAGGTTATCAGTGCATGATCAGCCACGTGATCAGTACATGATCAACCAAGTGATCATTGCATGCCAGTCACGTGATCAGTGTATGATCAGCTTCGTGATCAGTGCAGGATCAGCCACGTGATCAGTGCATGAACAGGCCCGTGATCAGTGCATGATCAGACTCATGATCAGTCACGTGATCAGTCCATGATCAGTCACGTGAGTAGTGCATAATCAGACATGTGATCAGTGCATGATCAGTCAAGTGATCAGTGCATTATCAGCCACGTGATCAGTGCATGATAGCCAGGTGGTCAGTGCATGATCAGTCACGTGATTAGTACATGATCTGTCACTTGATCAGTGTATAATATTCACGTGATCAGTTCATGCACGGTCATGTGATCAGTGCATGTACGCAACGAGATCAGTGCATGATTAGTCACGTGATTAATGCATGATGACCACGTGATCAGTGCATGATAGCCACGTAAACAGTGCATGAACAGGTATGTGTTCAGTTAATGCGCAGTCACGTGATCAGTGTATGATAAACCGTGATCAGTGCATGATAGCCATGTGATCAGTGCATGCAGTCCACGTGATCAGTGTATTTTCAGCTTCATGTTCAGAGTATGATCAGCCACGTGATCAGTGCCTGATCAGCCACGTGATCAGAGTATGTTCAGCCACGTGATCAGTGTATGATCAGCCACATGATCAGTGCATGATCAGCCACGTGATCAGTGCATGCACAGTTATGTGATCAGGGTATGATCAGCTTCGTGATCAGTGCATGATCAGCCACGTGATCAGTGAATGATCAGGCACGTGAACAGTGCATGATCAGTAATGTGATCAGTGTATGATCAGCTACGTGTTCATTGCATGATTCAGCCACGTGATCAATACATGCACAGTCATGTGATCAGTGCATAATCTACAACGTTATTAGTTCATGATCATTCATGTATCACTGTATGATCAGCCACGTGATAAGTGCAAGATCAGCCACGTGATCAGTGTATGATCAGCCACGTGATCAGCGCATGATCCATCACGTGATTAGTGCATGATCATTCATGTGATCAGTGTATGATCAGCCACGTGATCAGTTCAGGATCACCCCACGTGATCAGTGTATGATCAGCCACGTGATCAGTGCATCATCCACAACGTAATGTGCATGATCAGCTACGTGAGCAGTGTGTGATAAGCCACGTGATCAGTTCATGATCACCCACGTGATCAGTGCATGCACACTCACGTGATCAGAGTATGATCAGCTTCGTGTTCAGTGCATGATCAGCCACGTGATCAGTGCATGATCAGTCACGTGATCAGTGCGTGATCAGTGAAGTGATCAGTGTATGATCATCCATATTTTCAGTGTGTGCACAGTCACGTGATCAGTGCATTACAGCCACGTAATCAGTTCTTGATTAGTCACATGATAAGCACAATTCAGACACGAGATAACTGCATGCTAATTTACGCAATCAGTGCATGATCAGGCACGTGATCAGTGCATGATCAGTCACGTGATCAGTGTATGTTCAGCCATGTGATCAGTGCATGATAGCCACGTGACTAGTGCATGATCAGTCACGTGATCAGTGCATGATCACAACGTGATAAGTGCATGATCAGTCATGTAATCTCTGTATGATCAGCCACGTGATAAGTGCAAGATCAGCCACGTGATCAGTGTATGCTCAGCCACGTGATCAGTGCATGATCCACAACGTGATCAGTGCATGATCAGCCACGTGATCAGTAAATGAGCACCACGTGATCAGTTCATGATCCGCCACGTGATCAGTGCATGATCAGCCACGTGATCATTGCATGATCAGCCACGTGATCAGTGTATGATCAGCCACGTGATCATTGCATGATCAGCTTCGTGATCAGTGCATGATCAGCCACGTGATCAGTGCATATCAGCCACCTGATCAGTGCATATCAGCCACCTGATCAGTGCATGATAGCCAAGTGACTAGTGCATGATCAGTCACGCGATCAGTGCATGATCAGCCACGGGATCAGGGCATGATCGCCATGTGATCGGCACATGATAGCTACGTGATCTGTGCATGATCAGCCACGTAATCAGTGCATTATCAGCCACTTGATCACAGTATGATCAGCCACGTGATCAGTGCATGTGCAGTCACGTGATCAGTGCATGATCAGCCAAGTGATCAGTTCATGCACAGTCACGTGATCACTGTATGCTCAGCCACGTGATCAGTGCATGCTCATCCACGTGATTAGTGCATGCACAGTCATATTATCAGTGTATGATAGGCTTCGTGATCAGTGCATATTTAGTTACGTGATTAATGTATGATAAGCCACGTAATCAGTGCATGATAGCCACGTGATCAGTGCCTGATCAGTCACGTGATCAGTGCATATGCAGTCACGTGATCAGTGTATGATCATCCACGTGATCAGAGTATGATCAGCCACGTGATCAGTGCATGATCAGTCAAGTGATCAGTGCATTATCAGCCACGTGATCAGTGCATGATAGCCACGTGATCAGTGCATGATCAGTCACGTGATTAGTACATGATCTGTCACTTGATCAGTGTATAATATTCACGTGATCAGTTCATGCACCGTCATGTGATCAGTGCATGATACGCAACGAGATCAGTGCATGATCAGTCGCATGGTCAGTGTATGATCAGCCACGGGATTAGGCATGATAGCCAGGTGACTAGTGCATGATCAGTCACGCGATCAGTGCATGATCAGCCTCGGGATCCGGGCATGATTGACATGTGATCAGTGCATGAGAGCTACGTGATCAGTGCATGATCAGCCACGTGATCATTGCATGATCCGCCACGTGATCAGTGCATGCACACTCACGTGATCAGTGTATGATCAACTTCGTGATCAGTGCATGATCAGCTACGTGATCAGTGCATGCTCAGTCACATGATCAGTGCATGTGCAGTCACGTGTTCAGTGCATGATCAGTCATCGTGCATGCTCAGTGTGTGCATGTGCATCACTGTCAGTGCATGATCAGTGATCAGTGTGATCATCCATATGATCAGTGCATATGCAATCTCGAAATCAGTGCATGATAGCGACGTGATCACTGCATGATTAGTCACATGATCTGTTCCAGATCAGCTACGTGATTAGTGCATGATAGCCAGGTGATCAGTGCATGATCCACAACGTGATTAGTGCATGATCATTCATGTGATCAGTGTATGATCAGCCACGTGATCAGTTCATGATCACCCACGTGATCAGTGTATGATCAGCCATGTGATCAGTGCATCATCCACAACGTGATTAGTGCATGATCAGCCAAGTGAGCAGTGTATGATAAGCCACGTGATCAGTTCATGATCACCCACGTGATCAGAGCATGATCAGCCACGTGATCAGTGCATGATCAGCCACGTGATCAGTGCATGCACACTCACGTGATCAGAGTATGATCAGCTTTGTGATCAGTGCACGATCAGCCACGTGATCAGTGCATGATCAGTCACGTGATCAGTTCCTGATCAGTGACGTGATCAGTGTATGGTCATCCATATTCAGTGCAGATCACGTGATCAGTGCATTAGCACGTGATCAGTTTTGATTGTCACATGATCAGCACAATTCAGACACGAGATCACTGCATGCTAAATTACGCAATCAGTGCATGATCAGGCACGTGATCAGTGCATGATCAGGCACGTGATCAGTGTATGATCAGCCACGTGATCAGTGCATGATAGCCACGTGACTAGTGCATGATCAGTCACGTGATCAGTGCATGATCCACAACGTGATTAGTGCATGATCAGTCATGTAATCACTGTATGCTCAGCCACGTGATCAGTGCATGATCAAGCACTTTATCAGTGCATGATCAGACACATGATCAGTGCATGATCAGTCACGTGATCTGTGTATAATCATCCACATGATCAGTGCATGCACAGTCAAGAGGCCAGTGTATTACAGCCATGTGATCAGTGCATGATCAGCCAGGTAAACAGTGCATGATAGCACCTGACCATTGCATGATCAGCAACATGGTAGTGCATGCTAAGACACGTGATCAGTGCATGATCATGCACGTGAAGAGTGCATGATCACTCACGTGATCATGGATGATAGCCAGTTATCAGTGCTGATCAGCCACGTGATCAGTACATGATCAACAAGTGATCATTGCATGCACAGTCAGTGATCAGTGTATGATCAGCTTCGTGATCAGTGCAGGATCAGCACGTGATCAGTGCATGCAGGCCGGATCATGCATGATCGACTCATGATCAGTCACGTGATCAGTCCATGATCAGTCACGTGAGTAGTGCATAATCAGACATGTGATCAGTGCATGATCAGTCAAGTGATCAGTGCATTATCAGCCACGTGATCAGTGCATGATAGCCAGGTGGTCAGTGCATGATCAGTCACGTGATTAGTACATGATCTGTCACTTGATCAGTGTATAATATTCACGTGATCAGTTCATGCACGGTCATGTGATCAGTGCATGATACGCAACGAGATCAGTGCATGATTAGTCACGTGATTAATGCATG
The DNA here is from genome assembly GCF_002263795.3 of Bos taurus. Taxonomy (NCBI): domain Eukaryota; kingdom Metazoa; phylum Chordata; class Mammalia; order Artiodactyla; family Bovidae; genus Bos; species Bos taurus. The sequence continues at coordinate 3,416 of NW_020191879.1, read as the reverse complement.
ATGAGCCACGTGATCAGTGCATGATAGCCACGTAAACAGTGCATGAACAGGTATGTGTTCAGTTAATGCGCAGTCACGTGATCAGTGTATGATAAACCCGTGATCAGTGCATGATAGCCATGTGATCAGTGCATGCAGTCACGTGATCAGTGTATTTTCAGCTTCATGTTCAGAGTATGATCAGCCACGTGATCAGTGCCTGATCAGCCACGTGATCAGAGTATGTTCAGCCACGTGATCAGTGTATGATCAGCCACATGATCAGTGCATGATCAGCCACGTGATCAGTGCATGCACAGTTATGTGATCAGGGTATGATCAGCTTCGTGATCAGTGCATGATCAGCCACGTGATCAGTGAATGATCAGGCACGTGAACAGTGCATGATCAGTAATGTGATCAGTGTATGATCAGCTACGTGTTCATTGCATGATTCAGCCACGTGATCAATACATGCACAGTCATGTGATCAGTGCATAATCTACAACGTGATTAGTTCATGATCATTCATGTAATCACTGTATGATCAGCCACGTGATAAGTGCAAGATCAGCCACGTGATCAGTGTATGATCAGCCACGTGATCAGCGCATGATCCATCACGTGATTAGTGCATGATCATTCATGTGATCAGTGTATGATCAGCCACGTGATCAGTTCAGGATCACCCACGTGATCAGTGTATGATCAGCCACGTGATCAGTGCATCATCCACAACGTAATTAGTGCATGATCAGCTACGTGAGCAGTGTGTGATAAGCCACGTGATCAGTTCATGATCACCCACGTGATCAGTGCATGCACACTCACGTGATCAGAGTATGATCAGCTTCGTGTTCAGTGCATGATCAGCCACGTGATCAGTGCATGATCAGTCACGTGATCAGTGCGTGATCAGTGAAGTGATCAGTGTATGATCATCCATATTTTCAGTGTGTGCACAGTCACGTGATCAGTGCATTACAGCCACGTAATCAGTTCTTGATTAGTCACATGATAAGCACAATTCAGACACGAGATAACTGCATGCTAATTTACGCAATCAGTGCATGATCAGGCACGTGATCAGTGCATGATCAGTCACGTGATCAGTGTATGTTCAGCCATGTGATCAGTGCATGATAGCCACGTGACTAGTGCATGATCAGTCACGTGATCAGTGCATGATCCACTACGTGATTAGTGCATGATCAGTCATGTAATCTCTGTATGATCAGCCACGTGATAAGTGCAAGATCAGCCACGTGATCAGTGTATGCTCAGCCACGTGATCAGTGCATGATCCACAACGTGATCAGTGCATGATCAGCCACGTGATCAGTATATGAGCAGCCACGTGATCAGTTCATGATCCCCCACGTGATCAGTGCATGATCAGCCACGTGATCATTGCATGATCAGCCACGTGATCAGTGTATGATCAGCCACGTGATCATTGCATGATCAGCTTCGTGATCAGTGCATGATCAGCCACGTGATCAGTGCATATCAGCCACCTGATCAGTGCATATCAGCCACCTGATCAGTGCATGATAGCCAAGTGACTAGTGCATGATCAGTCACGCGATCAGTGCATGATCAGCCACGGGATCAGGGCATGATCGCCATGTGATCGGCACATGATAGCTACGTGATCTGTGCATGATCAGCCACGTAATCAGTGCATTATCAGCCACTTGATCACAGTATGATCAGCCACGTGATCAGTGCATGTGCAGTCACGTGATCAGTGCATGATCAGCCAAGTGATCAGTTCATGCACAGTCACGTGATCACTGTATGCTCAGCCACGTGATCAGTGCATGCTCATCCACGTGATTAGTGCATGCACAGTCATATTATCAGTGTATGATAGGCTTCGTGATCAGTGCATATTTAGTTACGTGATTAATGTATGATAAGCCACGTAATCAGTGCATGATAGCCACGTGATCAGTGCCTGATCAGTCACGTGATCAGTGCATATGCAGTCACGTGATCAGTGTATGATCATCCACGTGATCAGAGTATGATCAGCCACGTGATCAGTGCATGATCAGTCAAGTGATCAGTGCATTATCAGCCACGTGATCAGTGCATGATAGCCACGTGATCAGTGCATGATCAGTCACGTGATTAGTACATGATCTGTCACTTGATCAGTGTATAATATTCACGTGATCAGTTCATGCACCGTCATGTGATCAGTGCATGATACGCAACGAGATCAGTGCATGATCAGTCGCATGGTCAGTGTATGATCAGCCACGGGATTAGGCATGATAGCCAGGTGACTAGTGCATGATCAGTCACGCGATCAGTGCATGATCAGCCTCGGGATCCGGGCATGATTGACATGTGATCAGTGCATGAGAGCTACGTGATCAGTGCATGATCAGCCACGTGATCATTGCATGATCCGCCACGTGATCAGTGCATGCACACTCACGTGATCAGTGTATGATCAACTTCGTGATCAGTGCATGATCAGCTACGTGATCAGTGCATGCTCAGTCACATGATCAGTGCATGTGCAGTCACTGTTCAGTGCATGATCAGTACGTGATCAGTGCATGTGTCATGATCAGTGCATGTGATCACGTGTCCATATCAGTGATCGTGATCATCCATATGCAATGCAATCTCGAAATCAGTGCATGATAGCGACGTGATCACTGCATGATTAGTCACATGATCTGTTCCAGATCAGCTACGTGATTAGTGCATGATAGCCAGGTGATCAGTGCATGATCCACAACGTGATTAGTGCATGATCATTCATGTGATCAGTGTATGATCAGCCACGTGATCAGTTCATGATCACCCACTGATCAGTGTATGATCAGCCATGTGATCAGTGCATCATCCACAACGTGATTAGTGCATGATCAGCCAAGTGAGCAGTGTATGATAAGCCACGTGATCAGTTCATGATCACCCACGTGATCAGAGCATGATCAGCCACGTGATCAGTGCATGATCAGCCACGTGATCAGTGCATGCACACTCACGTGATCAGAGTATGATCAGCTTTGATAGTGATCAGCACGTGATCAGTGCATGATCAGTCACGTGATCAGTGCATCAGTGATGATCAGCCACTATTTCAGTGCATCAGTTCAGTGCATGCACGTGATCAGTTCGAGTCATGATCAGCACAATTCAGACACGAGATCACTGCATGCTAAATTACGCAATCAGTGCATGATCAGGCACGTGATCAGTGCATGATCAGGCACGTGATCAGTGTATGATCAGCCACGTGATCAGTGCATGATAGCCACGTGACTAGTGCATGATCAGTCACGTGATCAGTGCATGATCCACAACGTGATTAGTGCATGATCAGTCATGTAATCACTGTATGCTCAGCCACGTGATCAGTGCATGATCAAGCACTTTATCAGTGCATGATCAGACACATGATCAGTGCATGA
>NW_020191878.1:0-37024 GCF_002263795.3 Bos taurus | reverse complement strand
GATCAGTCCCGTGATAAGTGTATGATCAGCCAAGTGATCAGTGCAAGATAGCTACGTGATCAGTGCATGATCAGTCACATGAAAAGTGCATGATCAGCCACGTCATCAGTGCATGATAGCCACGTGAGCAGTGCATACAATTACGTGGTCAGTGAATGCGCAATCACGTGATCAGTGCATGAGAGCCACGTGATCAGTGCATGATCATTCACGTGATAGGTGTGTGATCAGTGACGTGAACAGTGCATGCTCAGTCACGTGATCAGGGCCTGCTGAGCTGCGTGATTACTGTCTGCTCATCTGCTTGACAATTGCCAGCTGAGCTTGTACGATTCCTGTCTGTCATCTCCTTGACAATTGCCACCTGTGCTGCATAATTCCTGCCTGCTCATCTACTTGATTATTGCCCGCTGAGCAGCATGATTTCTCAGAGCTGAGTTCCATGATTATAGCCTGCTGACTGATTCCTGCCTACTCAGCTCTTTGTTCATTGCCTCCAGATGCACATGATCAGTGTGTGACACCAAACATGATCAGCACATGATCAGTCACATGATGAATGCATGATAAGCCAGGTGATCAGCACATGATCAATTACGTGATCAGTGCATGATCAGTCATGTGACCAGTACATGGTAGCTGCGTGATCACTGCATGATCAGCCACGTGAGCAGTGCATGATAGCCACGTGATCAGTGCATGATCAGTCACGTGATCTGTGCATGATCAGTCACGTGTTCAGTGCATGATCAGCCACGTGATCAGTGAATGATCAATTACGTGATCAGTGCATGATCAGTCACGGGACACGTACATGGTAGCTACGTGATCATTACATGATCAGCCACGTGATCAGTGCATGATCAATTACGTGATCAGTGCATGATCAGTTACGTGAGCAGTGTATGATCAGCCACGTGATCAGTGCATGGTCAGACATGTGAACAGTGTATGATTAGCCACGTGATCAGTGCATGATATCCAAGTGATCAGTGCTTGATCAATCACGTGATCAGTGTATGATCAGCCAGGTGAACAGTGCATGCTCAGTCACGTGATCAGGGACTGCTGAGCTGCGTGATTCCTGTCTGCTCATCTGCTTGACAATTGCCAGCTGAGCTGCACGATTCCTGCCTGTCATCTGCTTGACAATTGCCAGCTGTGCTGTGTAATTCCTGCCTGCTCAGCTGCTTGATTATTGCCAGCTGAGCAGCATGATTCCTCACAGCTGAGTTCCATGATTATTGCCTGCTGACTGTTTGATTCATGCCTACTCAGCTCTTTGTTTATTGCCTCCAGAGGCACATGATCAGTGTGTGATAGCAAACATGCTCAGCGCATGATCAGTCACATGGTCAGCGCCATTAAGTCACGTGATCACTACATGATAGTCATGTGATCAGTCCATGCTCAGTCACGGTATCAGTGCATGATCAGGCCACGTGATCAGTGCATGATAGCCACGTGATCATTGCATGATAGCCACGTGATCAGTGCATGATCAGCCAGGTGATCAGTGAATGATTGCTATGTGATCAGTTCATGATTAGTCACGTGATCTGTGCATGACCAGGCAGGTGATCAGTGTATGATCAGCCACGTGACAGTGCTTGATAGCCACGTGATCAGTGCATGATCAATTACGTGATCAGTGCATGATAGTCACTGACAGTACATGGTAGCTACGTGATCATTACATGATCAGCCATGTGAACCTTGCATGATAGCAACCGAGATCAGTGGCATATCAGTCACGTGAACAGTGCATGATAAGTCACCTGTCAGTGTATGATCAATTACGTGCTCAGTGCATGATCACTCACGTGACCAGTACATGGTAGCTACGTGATCATTGCATGGTCAGCCACGTGAGCAGTGCATGATAGCCGCGTGATCACTGCATGATCTGTCACATGATCAGTGTATGTTTATCCACGTGATTAGTGCATGATAGCCACGTGATCAGTGGCATGATCAGTCACGTGATACGTGTGTGATCAGCCACATGATCAGTGCATGATGAGTCAGGTGATCAGTGCAGGATTAATTACGTGATCAGTGCATGATCAGTCACGTGACCAGTACATGGTTGCTACGTGATCATTGCATGATCAGCCACGTGAGCAGTGCATCATAGCCACGTGATCAGTGCATGATCAGTCACGTGATCAGTACATGATCAGTCAACTGAACAGTGCATGATCATTTACGTGATCTGAGCATGATCAGTCAAAGTGACCAGTATATGGGTAGCTACGTGAACTTGCATGACAGCCAGGTGAGAAGTGCATGATAGCCACGTGATGTGTGCATGATCAGTTACGTGAGCAGAGTATGATCAGCCACGTGATCAGTGCATGAGTGCCACGTGATCAGTGCATGATCAGTCACGTGACAGGTGTGTGGTAAGCCACGTGAACAATGCATGTTCAGCCACGTGATCAATGCATGATATCCACCTGATCAGTGCATGATCAGTTACATGAACAGTGTGTGATCAGCCACGTGAGCAGTGCATGGTCAGACAGGTGAACAGTGTATGATCAGTCACGTGACCAGTATATGGGTAGCTACGTGAACATTGCATGACCAGCCAGGTGAGAAGTTGCATGATAGCCACGTGATGTGTGCATGGATCAGTTACGTGAGCAGAGTATGATCAGCCACGTGATCAGTGCATGATCAGTCACGTGACAGGTGTGTGGTAAGCCACGTGAACAATGCATGTTCAGCCACGTGATCAATGCATGATATCCACGTGATCAGTGCATGATCGTTCCATGGAACAGTGTGTGATCAGCCACGGTGTGTGATCAGCGTGAGTGCATGGTCAGACAGGTGAACAGTGTATGATCAGTCACGTGACCAGTATATGGTAGCTACGTGATCATTGCATGATCAGCCATGTGATCTGTGCATGATAGCCACGTGATCACTGCATGATAGCCACGTGATCAGTGCATGATCAGTGTGATCAGTGCATGATCAGCCACGTGATCAGTGCATGACGAGGCACGTGATCAGTATGACCAGCCAAGTGATCAGTGCATGATAGCCACGTGATCAGTGCATGATCAGTCACGTGATCAGTGCATGATCTGTCACTATGATCAGCCGTGGTATGTTTAAGCCACGTGATTCAGTGCATATAGCCACATGACAGTCAATCAATTACGTGATCAGTGCATGATCATTCACGTGACCAGTAACATGGTAGCTACGTGATCATTGCCATGATCAGCCACGTGAGCAGTGCGTGATAGCCACGTGATCAGTGCCTGATCAGCCACGTGATCAGTGCATGATCAGTCACGTGATCAGTGCATGGTCAGTCACGTGATCAGTGCATGATCATTCCACGTGATCAGTTGCAGGTGGAGTCATGTAGTTCAATGCCTGATAGCGCCATAATCAGTGCACGATCAGTCCGTGATGAGTGTATGATCAGCCAAGTGATCAGTGCAAGATAGCTACGTTGATCAGTGCATGATCAGTCACATGAAAAGTGCATGATCAGCCACGTCATCAGTGCATGATAGCCACGTGAGCAGTGCATACAATTAGTGGTCAGTGAATGCGCAATCACGTGATCAGTGCATGAGAGCCACGTGATCAGTGCATGATCAGTCACCTGATGGGTGTATGATCTGTCACGTGACCGGTACATGGTAGCTACATGATCATTGCATGATCAGCCACGTGAGTAGTGCATGATAGCCAGGTGATCAGTGCATGATCAGTCACGTGATCTGTGCATGATGAGTCACGTGTTCAGTGCATGATCAGCCACGTGATCAGTGAATGATCAATTACGTGATCAGTGCATGATCAGTCACGGGACCAGTACATGGTAGCTACGTGATCATTACATGATCAGCCACGTGATCAGTGCATGATCAATTACGTGATCAGTGCATGATCAGTTACGTGAGCAGTGTATGATCAGCCACGTGATCAGTGCATGGTCAACATGTGACATGTATGATTACCACGTGATCAGTGCATGATACCAAGTGATCAGTGCTTGATCAATCACGTGATCAGTGTATGATCAGCCAGGTGACAGTGCATGCTCAGTCACGTGATCAGGGGACTGCTGAGCTGCGTGATTCCTGTCTGTCTCATCTGCTTGACAATTGCCAGCTGAGCTGCACGATTCCTGCCTGTCATTCTGCTGACAATTGCCAGCTGTGCTGTGTAATTCCTGCCTGCTCAGCTGCTTGATTATTGCCAGCTGAGCAGCATGATTCCTCACAGCTGAGTTCCATGATTATTGCCTGCTGACTGTTTGATTCATGCCTACTCAGCTCTTTGTTTATTGCCTCCAGAGGCACATGATCAGTGTGTGATAGCAAAACATAGCTCAGCGCATGATCAGTCACATGGTCAGCGCATTAAGTCACGTGATCACTTACATGATATCATGTGATCAGTCCATGCTCAGTCACGGTATCAGTGCATGATCAGCCACCGTGATCAGTGCATGATAGCCACGTGATCATTGCATGATAGCCACGTGATCAGTGCATGATCAGCCAGGTGATCAGTGAATGATTGCTATGTGATCAGTTCATGATTAGTCACGTGATCTGTGCATGACCAGGCAGGTGATCAGTGTATGATCAGCCACGTGAACAGTGCTTGATAGCCACGTGATCAGTGCATGATCAATTACGTGATCAGTGCATGATAGTCACGTGACCAGTACATGGTAGCTACGTGATCATTACATGATCAGCCATGTGAACCTTGCATGATAGCAACGAGATCAGTGCATGATCAGTCACGTGAACAGTGCATGATAAGTCACCTGAACAGTGTATCATCAATTACGTGCTCAGTGCATGATTCACTCACGTGACCAGTACATGGTAGCTACGTGATCATTGCATGGTCAGCCACGTGAGCAGTGCATGATAGACCGCGTGATACTGCATGATCTGTCACATGATCAGTGTATGTTTATCCACGTGATTTAGTGCATGATAGCCACGTGATCAGTGCTATGATCATGTCACGTGATACGTGTGTGATCAGCCACATGATCAGTGCATGATGAGTCAGGTGATCAGTGCAGGATTAATTTACGTGATCAGTGCATGATCAGTCACGTGACCAGTACATGGTTGCTACGTGATCATTGCATGATCAGCCACGTGAGCAGTGCATCATAGCCACGTGATCAGTGCATGATCAGTCACGTGATCAGTACATGATCAGTCAACTGAACAGTGCATGATCATTTACGTGATCTGAAGCATGATCAGTCAAGTGGACCAGTATATGGTAGCTACGTGAACATTTGCATGACCAGCCAGGTGAGAAGTGCATGATAGCCACGTGATGTGTGCATGATCAGTTACGTGAGCAGAGTATGATCAGCCACGTGATCAGTGCATGAGTGCCACGTGATCAGTGCATGATCAGTCACGTGACAGGTGTGTGGTAAGCCACGTGAACAATGCATGTTCAGCCACGTGATCAATGCATGATATCCACCTGATCAGTGCATGATCAGTTACATGAACAGTGTGTGATCAGCCACGTGAGCAGTGCATGGTCAGACAGGTGAACAGTGTATGATCAGTCACGTGACCAGTATATGGTAGCTACGTGAACATTGCATGACCAGCCAGGTGAGAAGTGCATGATAGCCACGTGATGTGTGCATGATCAGTTTACGTGAGCAGAGTATGATCAGCCACGTGATCAGTGCATGATCAGTCACGTGACAGGTGTGTGGTAAGCCACGTGAACAATGCATGTTCAGCCACGTGATCAATGCATGATATCCACGTGATCAGTGCATGATCAGTTCCATGAACAGTGTGTGATCAGCCACGTGAGCAGTGCATGGTCAGACAGGTGAACAGTGTATGATCAGTCACGTGACCAGTATATGGTAGCTACGTGATCATTGCATGATCAGCCATGTGATCTGTGCATGATAGCCACGTGATCACTGCATGATAGCCACGTGATCAGTGCATGATCAGTCACGTGATCAGTGCATGATCAGCCACGTGATCAGTGCATGACGAGGCACGTGATCAGTATGACCAGCCAAGTGATCAGTGCATGATAGCCACGTGATAAGTGCATGATCAGTCACGTGATCAGTGCATGATCAGTCACGTGATCAGTGTATGATCAGCCACGTGATCAGTGCATGATCAGCCACGTGACCAGTGCATGATCAATTACGTGATCAGTGCATGATCATTCACGTGACCAGTACATGGTAGCTACGTGATCATTGCATGATCAGCCACGTGAGCAGTGCGTGATAGCCACGTGATCAGTGCCTGATCAGCCACGTGATCAGTGCATGATCAGTCACGTGATCAGTGCATGGTCAGTCACGTGATCAGTGCATGATCATCCACGTGATCAGTGCAGGTGGAGTCATGTAGTCAATGCCTGATAGCGCCATAATCAGTGCACGATCAGTCCCGTGATGAGTGTATGATCAGCCAAGTGATCAGTGCAAGATAGCTACGTGATCAGTGCATGATCAGTCACATGAAAAGTGCATGATCAGCCACGTCATCAGTGCATGATAGCCACGTGAGCAGTGCATACAATTACGTGGTCAGTGAATGCGCAATCACGTGATCAGTGCATGAGAGCCACGTGATCAGTGCATGATCAGTCACCTGATGGGTGTATGATCTGTCACGTGACCGGTACATGGTAGCTACATGATCATTGCATGATCAGCCACGTGAGTAGTGCATGATAGCCAGGTGATCAGTGCATGATCTGTGACGTGATCAGTGCATGATCAGTCATGTAATCTGTGCATGACCAGGCACGTGATCAGTGTATGACCAGCCATGTGATCAGTGCATTAAAGCCACGTGATCAGTGCATGATAAGTCACGTGATCAGTGCATGATCAGTTAAGTGATCAGTGCATGATCAGCCACATGATCAGTGCATGATCAATTACGTCATCAGTGCATGATCAGTCACGTGACCAGTACATGGTAGCTGCGTGATCAGTGTATGACCAGCCAAGTGATCAGTGCATGATAGCCACGTGATCAGTGCATGATCAGTCACGGGATCAGTGCATGATGAGCCACGTGATCAGTGCTGGATCAATTACATGATCAGTGCATGATCACTCAGGTGACCAGTACATGGTTGCTACATGATCATTGCATGATCACCCACTTGAGGAGAGCATGATAGCCATGTGATCAGTGCATGATCAGTCACGTGATCAGTACATGATCAGTCACGGGAACAGTGCATGATCATTTACGTGATCTGTGCATGATCATTCACGTGACCAGTATATGGTAGCGACGTGATCATTGCATGACCAGCCACGTGAGCAGTGCATGATAGCCACGTGATGTGTGCATGATCAGTCACGTGATCAGTGCATGATCAGCCACGTGATCAGTGCATGACCCGTCACGTGATTAGTGCATGATCAGCCACGTGATCAGTGCATGATCAATTACGTGATTAGTGCATGATCAGTCACGTGACCAGTACATGGTAGCTACATGATCATTGCATGATCAGCCACGTGATCAGTGCATGATCAATTACGTGATTTGTGCATGATCAGTCACGTGACCAGTACATGGTAGCTACGTGATCATTGCATGATCAGCCACGTGATCAGTGCATGATCAGCCACGTGATCAGTGCATGACGAGGCACGTGATCAGTATGACCAGCCAAGTGATAAGTGCATGATAGCCACGTGATCAGTGCATGATCAGTCACGTGATCAGTGCATGATCAGTCACGTGATCAGTGTATGATCAGCCACGTGATCAGTGCATGATCAGCCACATGACCAGTGCATGATCAATTACGTGATCAGTGCATGATCAGTCACGTGACCAGTACATGGTAGCTACATGATCATTGCATGATCAGCCACGTGATCAGTGCATGATCAATTACGTGATTTGTGCATGATCAGTCACGTGACCAGTACATGGTAGCTACGTGATCATTGCATGATCAGCCACGTGATCAGTGCATGATCAGTCACGTGATCAGTGTATGATCAGCCACGTGATCAGTGCAATGATCAATTACGTGATCAGTGCATGATAGTCACGTGACCAGTACATGGTAGCTACGTGATCATTACATGATCTGCCATGTGAACCTTGCATGAGAGCAACGAGATCAGTGCATGATCAGTCACGTGATCAGTGCATGATCAGTCACGTGAACAGTGCATGATAAGTCACCTGATCAGTGTATGATCAATTACGTGCTCAGTGCATGATCACTCACGTGACCAGTACATGGTAGCTACGTGATCATTGCATGGTCAGCCACGTGAGCAGTGCATGATAGCCGCGTGATCACTGCATGATCTGTCACATGATCAGTGTATGTTTATCCACGTGATTAGTGCATGATAGCCACGTGATCAGTACATGATCAATTACGTGATCAGTGCATGATCATTCACGTGACCAGTACATGGTAGCTACGTGATCATTGCATGATCAGCCATGTGAGCAGTGCGTGATAGCCACGTGATCAGTGCATGATCAGCCACGTGATCAGTGCATGATCAGTCACGTGATCAGTGCATGGTCAGTCACGTGATCAGTGCATGATCATCCACGTGATCAGTGCAGGTGGAGTCATGTAGTCAATGCCTGATAGCGCCATAATCAGTGCACGATCAGTCCCGTGATGAGTGTATGATCAGCCAAGTGATCAGTGCAAGATAGCTACGTGATCAGTGCATGATCAGTCACATGAAAAGTGCATGATCAGCCACGTCATCAGTGCATGATAGCCACGTGAGCAGTGCATACAATTACGTGGTCAGTGAATGCGCAATCACGTGATCAGTGCATGAGAGCCACGTGATCAGTGCATGATCAGTCACCTGATGGGTGTATGATCTGTCACGTGACCGGTACATGGTAGCTACATGATCATTGCATGATCAGCCACGTGAGTAGTGCATGATAGCCAGGTGATCAGTGCATGATCTGTGACGTGATCAGTGCATGATCAGTCATGTAATCTGTGCATGACCAGGCACGTGATCAGTGTATGACCAGCCATGTGATCAGTGCATTAAAGCCACGTGATCAGTGCATGATAAGTCACGTGATCAGTGCATGATCAGTTAAGTGATCAGTGCATGATCAGCCACATGATCAGTGCATGATCAATTACGTCATCAGTGCATGATCAGTCACGTGACCAGTACATGGTAGCTGCGTGATCAGTGTATGACCAGCCAAGTGATCAGTGCATGATAGCCATGTGATCAGTGCATGATCAGTCACGGGATCAGTGCATGATGAGCCACGTGATCAGTGCTGGATCAATTACATGATCAGTGCATGATCACTCAGGTGACCAGTACATGGTTGCTACATGATCATTGCATGATCACCCACATGAGGAGAGCATGATAGCCATGTGATCAGTGCATGATCAGTCACGTGATCAGTACATGATCAGTCACGGGAACAGTGCATGATCATTTACGTGATCTGTGCATGATCATTCACGTGACCAGTATATGGTAGCGACGTGATCATTGCATGACCAGCCACGTGAGCAGTGCATGATAGCCACGTGATGTGTGCATGATCAGTCACGTGATCAGTGCATGATCAGCCACGTGATCAGTGCATGACCCGTCACGTGATTAGTGCATGATCAGCCACGTGATCAGTGCATGATCAATTACGTGATTAGTGCATGATCAGTCACGTGACCAGTACATGGTAGCTACATGATCATTGCATGATCAGCCACGTGATCAGTGCATGATCAATTACGTGATTTGTGCATGATCAGTCACGTGACCAGTACATGGTAGCTACGTGATCATTGCATGATCAGCCACGTGATCAGTGCATGATCAGTCACGTGATCAGTGTATGATCAGCCACGTGATCAGTGCATGATCAATTACGTGATCAGTGCATGATAGTCACGTGACCAGTACATGGTAGCTACGTGATCATTACATGATCTGCCATGTGAACCTTGCATGAGAGCAACGAGATCAGTGCATGATCAGTCACGTGATCAGTGCATGATCAGTCACGTGAACAGTGCATGATAAGTCACCTGATCAGTGTATGATCAATTACATGCTCAGTGCATGATCACTCACGTGACCAGTACATGGTAGCTACGTGATCATTGCATGGTCAGCCACGTGAGCAGTGCATGATAGCCGCGTGATCACTGCATGATCTGTCACATGATCAGTGTATGTTTATCCACGTGATTAGTGCATGATAGCCACGTGATCAGTGCATGATCAGTCACGTGATACGTGTGTGATCAGCCACGTGATCAGTGCATGATGAGTCAGGTGATCAGTGCAGGATTAATTACGTGATCAGTGCATGATCAGTCACGTGACCAGTACATGGTTGCTACGTGATCATTGCATGATCAGCCACGTGAGCAGTGCATGATAGCCACGTGATCAGTGCATGATCAGTCACGTGATCAGTACATGATCAGTCAACTGAACAGTGCATGATCATTTACGTGATCTGAGCATGATCAGTCACGTGACCAGTATATGGTAGCTACGTGAACATTGCATGACCAGCCAGGTGAGAAGTGCATGATAGCCACGTGATGTGTGCATGATCAGTTACGTGAGCAGAGTATGATCAGCCACGTGATCAGTGCATGAGTGCCACGTGATCAGTGCATGATCAGTCCACGTGACAGGTGTGTGGTAAGCCACGTGAACAATGCATGTTCAGCCACGTGATCAATGCATGATATCCACGTGATCAGTGCATGATCAGTTCCATGAACAGTGTGTGATCAGCCACGTGAGCAGTGCATGGTCAGACAGGTGAACAGTGTATGATCAGTCACGTGACCAGTATATGGTAGCTACGTGATCATTGCATGATCAGCCATGTGATCTGTGCATGATAGCCACGTGATCACTGCATGATAGCCACGTGATCAGTGCATGATCAGTCACGTGATCAGTGCATGATCAGCCACGTGATCAGTGCATGACGAGGCACGTGATCAGTATGACCAGCCAAGTGATCAGTGCATGATAGCCACGTGATCAGTGCATGATCAGTCACGTGATCAGTGCATGATCAGTCACGTGATCAGTGTATGATCAGCCACGTGATCAGTGCATGATCAGCCACATGACCAGTGCATGATCAATTACGTGATCAGTGCATGATCATTCACGTGACCAGTACATGGTAGCTACGTGATCATTGCATGATCAGCCACGTGAGCAGTGCGTGATAGCCACATGATCAGTGCATGATCAGCCACGTGATCAGTGCATGATCAGTCACGTGATCAGTGCATGGTCAGTCACGTGATCAGTGCATGATCATCCACGTGATCAGTGCAGGTGGAGTCATGTAGTCAATGCCTGATAGCGCCATAATCAGTGCACGATCAGTCCCGTGATAAGTGTATGATCAGCCAAGTGATCAGTGCAAGATAGCTACGTGATCAGTGCATGATCAGTCACATGAAAAGTGCATGATCAGCCACGTCATCAGTGCATGATAGCCACGTGAGCAGTGCATACAATTACGTGGTCAGTGCATGCGCAATCACGTGATCAGTGCATGAGAGCCACGTGATCAGTGCATGATCATTCACATGATAGGTGTGTGATCAGCGACGTGAACAGTGCATGCTCAGTCACGTGATCAGGGCCTGCTGAGCTGCGTGATTACTGTCTGCTCATCTGCTTGACAATTGCCAGCTGAGCTGTACGATTCCTGTCTGTCATCTCCTTGACAATTGCCACCTGTGCTGCATAATTCCTGCCTGCTCATCTACTTGATTATTGCCAGCTGAGCAGCATGATTTCTCAGAGCTGAGTTCCATGATTATAGCCTGCTGACTGATTCCTGCCTACTCAGCTCTTTGTTCATTGCCTCCAGATGCACATGATCAGTGTGTGACACCAAACATGATCAGCACATGATCAGTCACATGATGAATGCATGATAAGCCAGGTGATCAGCACATGATCAATTACGTGATCAGTGCATGATCAGTCATGTGACCAGTACATGGTAGCTGCGTGATCACTGCATGATCAGCCACGTGAGCAGTGCATGATAGCCACGTGATCAGTGCATGATCAGTCACGTGATCTGTGCATGATCAGTCACGTGTTCAGTGCATGATCAGCCACGTGATCAGTGAATGATCAATTACGTGATCAGTGCATGATCAGTCACGGGACCAGTACATGGTAGCTACGTGATCATTACATGATCAGCCACGTGATCAGTGCATGATCAATTACGTGATCAGTGCATGATCAGTTACGTGAGCAGTGTATGATCAGCCACGTGATCAGTGCATGGTCAGACATGTGAACAGTGTATGATTAGCCACGTGATCAGTGCATGATATCCAAGTGATCAGTGCTTGATCAATCACGTGATCAGTGTATGATCAGCCAGGTGAACAGTGCATGCTCAGTCACGTGATCAGGGACTGCTGAGCTGCGTGATTACTGTCTGCTCATCTGCTTGACAATTGCCAGCTGAGCTGCACGATTCCTGCCTGTCATCTGCTTGACAATTGCCAGCTGTGCTGTGTAATTCCTGCCTGCTCAGCTGCTTGATTATTGCCAGCTGAGCAGCATGATTCCTCACAGCTGAGTTCCATGATTATTGCCTGCTGACTGTTTGATTCATGCCTACTCAGCTCTTTGTTTATTGCCTCCAGAGGCACATGATCAGTGTATGATAGCAAACATGCTCAGCGCATGATCAGTCACATGGTCAGCGCCATTAAGTCACGTGATCACTACATGATAGTCATGTGATCAGTCCATGCTCAGTCACGGTATCAGTGCATGATCAGCCACGTGATCAGTGCATGATAGCCACGTGATCATTGCATGATAGCCACGTGATCAGTGCATGATCAGCCAGGTGATCAGTGAATGATTGCTATGTGATCAGTTCATGATTAGTCACGTGATCTGTGCATGACCAGGCAGGTGATCAGTGTATGATCAGCCACGTGAACAGTGCTTGATAGCCACGTGATCAGTGCATGATCAATTACGTGATCAGTGCATGATAGTCACGTGACCAGTACATGGTAGCTACGTGATCATTACATGATCTGCCATGTGAACCTTGCATGAGAGCAACGAGATCAGTGCATGATCAGTCACGTGATCAGTGCATGATCAGTCACGTGAACAGTGCATGATAAGTCACCTGATCAGTGTATGATCAATTACGTGCTCAGTGCATGATCACTCACGTGACCAGTACATGGTAGCTACGTGATCATTGCATGGTCAGCCACGTGAGCAGTGCATGATAGCCGCGTGATCACTGCATGATCTGTCACATGATCAGTGTATGTTTATCCACGTGATTAGTGCATGATAGCCACGTGATCAGTGCATGATCAGTCACGTGATACGTGTGTGATCAGCCACATGATCAGTGCATGATGAGTCAGGTGATCAGTGCAGGATTAATTACGTGATCAGTGCATGATCAGTCACGTGACCAGTACATGGTTGCTACGTGATCATTGCATGATCAGCCACGTGAGCAGTGCATGATAGCCACGTGATCAGTGCATGATCAGTCACGTGATCAGTACATGATCAGTCAACTGAACAGTGCATGATCATTTACGTGATCTGAGCATGATCAGTCACGTGACCAGTATATGGTAGCTACGTGAACATTGCATGACCAGCCAGGTGAGAAGTGCATGATAGCCACGTGATGTGTGCATGATCAGTTACGTGAGCAGAGTATGATCAGCCACGTGATCAGTGCATGAGTGCCACGTGATCAGTGCATGATCAGTCACGTGACAGGTGTGTGGTAAGCCACGTGAACAATGCATGTTCAGCCACGTGATCAATGCATGATATCCACCTGATCAGTGCATGATCAGTTACATGAACAGTGTGTGATCAGCCACGTGAGCAGTGCATGGTCAGACAGGTGAACAGTGTATGATCAGTCACGTGACCAGTATATGGTAGCTACGTGAACATTGCATGACCAGCCAGGTGAGAAGTGCATGATAGCCACGTGATGTGTGCATGATCAGTTACGTGAGCAGAGTATGATCAGCCACGTGATCAGTGCATGATCAGTCACGTGACAGGTGTGTGGTAAGCCACGTGAACAATGCATGTTCAGCCACGTGATCAATGCATGATATCCACGTGATCAGTGCATGATCAGTTCCATGAACAGTGTGTGATCAGCCACGTGAGCAGTGCATGGTCAGACAGGTGAACAGTGTATGATCAGTCACGTGACCAGTATATGGTAGCTACGTGATCATTGCATGATCAGCCATGTGATCTGTGCATGATAGCCACGTGATCACTGCATGATAGCCACGTGATCAGTGCATGATCAGCCACGTGATCAGTGCATGATCAGTCACGTGATCAGTGCATGGTCAGTCACGTGATCAGTGCATGATCATCCACGTGATCAGTGCAGGTGGAGTCATGTAGTCAATGCCTGATAGCGCCATAATCAGTGCACGATCAGTCCCGTGATGAGTGTATGATCAGCCAAGTGATCAGTGCAAGATAGCTACGTGATCAGTGCATGATCAGTCACATGAAAAGTGCATGATCAGCCACGTCATCAGTGCATGATAGCCACGTGAGCAGTGCATACAATTACGTGGTCAGTGAATGCGCAATCACGTGATCAGTGCATGAGAGCCACGTGATCAGTGCATGATCAGTCACCTGATGGGTGTATGATCTGTCACGTGACCGGTACATGGTAGCTACATGATCATTGCATGATCAGCCACGTGAGTAGTGCATGATAGCCAGGTGATCAGTGCATGATCTGTGACGTGATCAGTGCATGATCAGTCATGTAATCTGTGCATGACCAGGCACGTGATCAGTGTATGACCAGCCATGTGATCAGTGCATTAAAGCCACGTGATCAGTGCATGATAAGTCACGTGATCAGTGCATGATCAGTTAAGTGATCAGTGCATGATCAGCCACATGATCAGTGCATGATCAATTACGTCATCAGTGCATGATCAGTCACGTGACCAGTACATGGTAGCTGCGTGATCAGTGTATGACCAGCCAAGTGATCAGTGCATGATAGCCATGTGATCAGTGCATGATCAGTCACGGGATCAGTGCATGATGAGCCACGTGATCAGTGCTGGATCAATTACATGATCAGTGCATGATCACTCAGGTGACCAGTACATGGTTGCTACATGATCATTGCATGATCACCCACTTGAGGAGAGCATGATAGCCATGTGATCAGTGCATGATCAGTCACGTGATCAGTACATGATCAGTCACGGGAACAGTGCATGATCATTTACGTGATCTGTGCATGATCATTCACGTGACCAGTATATGGTAGCGACGTGATCATTGCATGACCAGCCACGTGAGCAGTGCATGATAGCCACGTGATGTGTGCATGATCAGTCACGTGATCAGTGCATGATCAGCCACGTGATCAGTGCATGACCCGTCACGTGATTAGTGCATGATCAGCCACGTGATCAGTGCATGATCAATTACGTGATTAGTGCATGATCAGTCACGTGACCAGTACATGGTAGCTACATGATCATTGCATGATCAGCCACGTGATCAGTGCATGATCAATTACGTGATTTGTGCATGATCAGTCACGTGACCAGTACATGGTAGCTACGTGATCATTGCATGATCAGCCACGTGATCAGTGCATGATCAGTCACGTGATCAGTGTATGATCAGCCACGTGATCAGTGCATGATCAATTACGTGATCAGTGCATGATAGTCACGTGACCAGTACATGGTAGCTACGTGATCATTACATGATCTGCCATGTGAACCTTGCATGAGAGCAACGAGATCAGTGCATGATCAGTCACGTGATCAGTGCATGATCAGTCACGTGAACAGTGCATGATAAGTCACCTGATCAGTGTATGATCAATTACATGCTCAGTGCATGATCACTCACGTGACCAGTACATGGTAGCTACGTGATCATTGCATGGTCAGCCACGTGAGCAGTGCATGATAGCCGCGTGATCACTGCATGATCTGTCACATGATCAGTGTATGTTTATCCACGTGATTAGTGCATGATAGCCACGTGATCAGTGCATGATCAGTCACGTGATACGTGTGTGATCAGCCACGTGATCAGTGCATGATGAGTCAGGTGATCAGTGCAGGATTAATTACGTGATCAGTGCATGATCAGTCACGTGACCAGTACATGGTTGCTACGTGATCATTGCATGATCAGCCACGTGAGCAGTGCATGATAGCCACGTGATCAGTGCATGATCAGTCACGTGATCAGTACATGATCAGTCAACTGAACAGTGCATGATCATTTACGTGATCTGAGCATGATCAGTCACGTGACCAGTATATGGTAGCTACGTGAACATTGCATGACCAGCCAGGTGAGAAGTGCATGATAGCCACGTGATGTGTGCATGATCAGTTACGTGAGCAGAGTATGATCAGCCACGTGATCAGTGCATGAGTGCCACGTGATCAGTGCATGATCAGTCACGTGACAGGTGTGTGGTAAGCCACGTGAACAATGCATGTTCAGCCACGTGATCAATGCATGATATCCACGTGATCAGTGCATGATCAGTTCCATGAACAGTGTGTGATCAGCCACGTGAGCAGTGCATGGTCAGACAGGTGAACAGTGTATGATCAGTCACGTGACCAGTATATGGTAGCTACGTGATCATTGCATGATCAGCCATGTGATCTGTGCATGATAGCCACGTGATCACTGCATGATAGCCACGTGATCAGTGCATGATCAGTCACGTGATCAGTGCATGATCAGCCACGTGATCAGTGCATGACGAGGCACGTGATCAGTATGACCAGCCAAGTGATCAGTGCATGATAGCCACGTGATCAGTGCATGATCAGTCACGTGATCAGTGCATGATCAGTCACGTGATCAGTGTATGATCAGCCACGTGATCAGTGCATGATCAGCCACATGACCAGTGCATGATCAATTACGTGATCAGTGCATGATCATTCACGTGACCAGTACATGGTAGCTACGTGATCATTGCATGATCAGCCACGTGAGCAGTGCGTGATAGCCACATGATCAGTGCATGATCAGCCACGTGATCAGTGCATGATCAGTCACGTGATCAGTGCATGGTCAGTCACGTGATCAGTGCATGATCATCCACGTGATCAGTGCAGGTGGAGTCATGTAGTCAATGCCTGATAGCGCCATAATCAGTGCACGATCAGTCCCGTGATAAGTGTATGATCAGCCAAGTGATCAGTGCAAGATAGCTACGTGATCAGTGCATGATCAGTCACATGAAAAGTGCATGATCAGCCACGTCATCAGTGCATGATAGCCACGTGAGCAGTGCATACAATTACGTGGTCAGTGCATGCGCAATCACGTGATCAGTGCATGAGAGCCACGTGATCAGTGCATGATCATTCACGTGATAGGTGTGTGATCAGCGACGTGAACAGTGCATGCTCAGTCACGTGATCAGGGCCTGCTGAGCTGCGTGATTACTGTCTGCTCATCTGCTTGACAATTGCCAGCTGAGCTGTACGATTCCTGTCTGTCATCTCCTTGACAATTGCCACCTGTGCTGCATAATTCCTGCCTGCTCATCTACTTGATTATTGCCAGCTGAGCAGCATGATTTCTCAGAGCTGAGTTCCATGATTATAGCCTGCTGACTGATTCCTGCCTACTCAGCTCTTTGTTCATTGCCTCCAGATGCACATGATCAGTGTGTGACACCAAACATGATCAGCACATGATCAGTCACATGATGAATGCATGATAAGCCAGGTGATCAGCACATGATCAATTACGTGATCAGTGCATGATCAGTCATGTGACCAGTACATGGTAGCTGCGTGATCACTGCATGATCAGCCACGTGAGCAGTGCATGATAGCCACGTGATCAGTGCATGATCAGTCACGTGATCTGTGCATGATCAGTCACGTGTTCAGTGCATGATCAGCCACGTGATCAGTGAATGATCAATTACGTGATCAGTGCATGATCAGTCACGGGACCAGTACATGGTAGCTACGTGATCATTACATGATCAGCCACGTGATCAGTGCATGATCAATTACGTGATCAGTGCATGATCAGTTACGTGAGCAGTGTATGATCAGCCACGTGATCAGTGCATGGTCAGACATGTGAACAGTGTATGATTAGCCACGTGATCAGTGCATGATATCCAAGTGATCAGTGCTTGATCAATCACGTGATCAGTGTATGATCAGCCAGGTGAACAGTGCATGCTCAGTCACGTGATCAGGGACTGCTGAGCTGCGTGATTACTGTCTGCTCATCTGCTTGACAATTGCCAGCTGAGCTGCACGATTCCTGCCTGTCATCTGCTTGACAATTGCCAGCTGTGCTGTGTAATTCCTGCCTGCTCAGCTGCTTGATTATTGCCAGCTGAGCAGCATGATTCCTCACAGCTGAGTTCCATGATTATTGCCTGCTGACTGTTTGATTCATGCCTACTCAGCTCTTTGTTTATTGCCTCCAGAGGCACATGATCAGTGTATGATAGCAAACATGCTCAGCGCATGATCAGTCACATGGTCAGCGCCATTAAGTCACGTGATCACTACATGATAGTCATGTGATCAGTCCATGCTCAGTCACGGTATCAGTGCATGATCAGCCACGTGATCAGTGCATGATAGCCACGTGATCATTGCATGATAGCCACGTGATCAGTGCATGATCAGCCAGGTGATCAGTGAATGATTGCTATGTGATCAGTTCATGATTAGTCACGTGATCTGTGCATGACCAGGCAGGTGATCAGTGTATGATCAGCCACGTGAACAGTGCTTGATAGCCACGTGATCAGTGCATGATCAATTACGTGATCAGTGCATGATAGTCACGTGACCAGTACATGGTAGCTACGTGATCATTACATGATCTGCCATGTGAACCTTGCATGAGAGCAACGAGATCAGTGCATGATCAGTGTCAGTGCATGATCAGTCACGTGAACAGTGCATGATAAGTCACCTGATCAGTGTATGATCAATTACGTGCTCAGTGCATGATCACTCACGTGACCAGTACATGGTAGCTACGTGATCATTGCATGGTCAGCCACGTGAGCAGTGCATGATAGCCGCGTGATCACTGCATGATCTGTCACATGATCAGTGTATGTTTATCCACGTGATTAGTGCATGATAGCCACGTGATCAGTGCATGATCAGTCACGTGATACGTGTGTGATCAGCCACATGATCAGTGCATGATGAGTCAGGTGATCAGTGCAGGATTAATTACGTGATCAGTGCATGATCAGTCACGTGACCAGTACATGGTTGCTACGTGATCATTGCATGATCAGCCACGTGAGCAGTGCATGATAGCCACGTGATCAGTGCATGATCAGTCACGTGATCAGTACATGATCAGTCAACTGAACAGTGCATGATCATTTACGTGATCTGAGCATGATCAGTCACGTGACCAGTATATGGTAGCTACGTGAACATTGCATGACCAGCCAGGTGAGAAGTGCATGATAGCCACGTGATGTGTGCATGATCAGTTACGTGAGCAGAGTATGATCAGCCACGTGATCAGTGCATGAGTGCCACGTGATCAGTGCATGATCAGTCACGTGACAGGTGTGTGGTAAGCCACGTGAACAATGCATGTTCAGCCACGTGATCAATGCATGATATCCACCTGATCAGTGCATGATCAGTTACATGAACAGTGTGTGATCAGCCACGTGAGCAGTGCATGGTCAGACAGGTGAACAGTGTATGATCAGTCACGTGACCAGTATATGGTAGCTACGTGAACATTGCATGACCAGCCAGGTGAGAAGTGCATGATAGCCACGTGATGTGTGCATGATCAGTTACGTGAGCAGAGTATGATCAGCCACGTGATCAGTGCATGATCAGTCACGTGACAGGTGTGTGGTAAGCCACGTGAACAATGCATGTTCAGCCACGTGATCAATGCATGATATCCACGTGATCAGTGCATGATCAGTTCCATGAACAGTGTGTGATCAGCCACGTGAGCAGTGCATGGTCAGACAGGTGAACAGTGTATGATCAGTCACGTGACCAGTATATGGTAGCTACGTGATCATTGCATGATCAGCCATGTGATCTGTGCATGATAGCCACGTGATCACTGCATGATAGCCACGTGATCAGTGCATGATCAGTCACGTGATCAGTGCATGATCAGCCACGTGATCAGTGCATGACGAGGCACGTGATCAGTATGACCAGCCAAGTGATCAGTGCATGATAGCCACGTGATCAGTGCATGATCAGTCACGTGATCAGTGCATGATCAGTCACGTGATCAGTGTATGATCAGCCACGTGATCAGTGCATGATCAGCCACATGACCAGTGCATGATCAATTACGTGATCAGTGCATGATCATTCACGTGACCAGTACATGGTAGCTACGTGATCATTGCATGATCAGCCACGTGAGCAGTGCGTGATAGCCACGTGATCAGTGCATGATCAGCCACGTGATCAGTGCATGATCAGTCACGTGATCAGTGCATGGTCAGTCACGTGATCAGTGCATGATCATCCACGTGATCAGTGCAGGTGGAGTCATGTAGTCAATGCCTGATAGCGCCATAATCAGTGCACGATCAGTCCCGTGATAAGTGTATGATCAGCCAAGTGATCAGTGCAAGATAGCTACGTGATCAGTGCATGATCAGTCACATGAAAAGTGCATGATCAGCCACGTCATCAGTGCATGATAGCCACGTGAGCAGTGCATACAATTACGTGGTCAGTGAATGCGCAATCACGTGATCAGTGCATGAGAGCCACGTGATCAGTGCATGATCATTCACGTGATAGGTGTGTGATCAGCGACGTGAACAGTGCATGCTCAGTCACGTGATCAGGGCCTGCTGAGCTGCGTGATTACTGTCTGCTCATCTGCTTGACAATTGCCAGCTGAGCTGTACTATTCCTGTCTGTCATCTCCTTGACAATTGCCACCTGTGCTGCATAATTCCTGCCTGCTCATCTACTTGATTATTGCCAGCTGAGCAGCATGATTTCTCAGAGCTGAGTTCCATGATTATAGCCTGCTGACTGATTCCTGCCTACTCAGCTCTTTGTTCATTGCCTCCAGATGCACATGATCAGTGTGTGACACCAAACATGATCAGCACATGATCAGTCACATGATGAATGCATGATAAGCCAGGTGATCAGCACATGATCAATTACGTGATCAGTGCATGAACAGTCATGTGACCAGTACATGGTAGCTGCGTGATCACTGCATGATCAGCCACGTGAGCAGTGCATGATAGCCACATGATCAGTGCATGATCAGTCACGTGATCTGTGCATGATCAGTCACGTGTTCAGTGCATGTTCAGCCACGTGATCAGTGAATGATCAATTACGTGATCAGTGCATGATCACTCACGGGACCAGTACTTGGTAGCTACGTGATCATTACATGATCAGCCACGTGATCAGTGCATGATCAATTAGGTGATCAGTGCATGATCAGTTACGTGAGCAGTGTATGATCAGCCACGTGATCAGTGCATGGTCAGACATGTGAACAGTGTATGATTAGCCACGTGATCAGTGCATGATATCCAAGTGATCAGTGCTTGATCAATCACGTGATCAGTGTATGATCAGCCAGGTGAACAGTGCATGCTCAGTCACGTGATCAGGGACTGCTGAGCTGCGTGATTCCTGTCTGCTCATCTGCCTGACCATTGCCAGCTGAGCTGCACGATTCCTGCCTGTCATCTGCTTGACAATTGCCAGCTGTGCTGTGTAATTCCTGCCTGCTCAGCTGCTTGATTATTGCCAGCTGAGCAGCATGATTCCTCACAGCTGAGTTCCATGATTATTGCCTGCTGACTGTTTGATTCATGCCTACTCAGCTCTTTGTTTATTGCCTCCAGAGGCACATGATCAGTGTATGATAGCAAACATGCTCAGCGCATGATCAGTCACATGGTCAGCGCCATTAAGTCATGTGATCACTACATGATAGTCATGTGATCAGTCCATGCTCAGTCACGGTATCAGTGCATGATCAGCCACGTGATCAGTGCATGATAGCCACGTGATCATTGCATGATAGCCACGTGATCAGTGCATGATCAGCCAGGTGATCAGTGAATGATTGCTACGTGATCAGTTCATGATTAGTCACGTGATCTGTGCATGACCAGGCAGGTGATCAGTGTATGATCAGCCACATGAACAGTGCTTGATAGCCACGTGATCAGTGCATGATCAGTCACCTGATGGGTGTATGATCTGTCACGTGACCGGTACATGGTAGCTACATGATCATTGCATGATCATCCACGTGAGTAGTGCATGATAGCCAGGTGATCAGTGCATGATCTGTGACGTGATCAGTGCATGATCAGTCATGTAATCTGTGCATGACCAGGCACGTGATCAGTGTATGACCAGCCATGTGATCAGTGCATTAAAGCCACGTGATCAGTGCATGATAAGTCACGTGATCAGTGCATGATCAGTTAAGTGATCAGTGCATGATCAGCCACATGATCAGTGCATGATCAATTACGTCATCAGTGCATGATCAGTCACGTGACCAGTACATGGTAGCTGCGTGATCAGTGTATGACCAGCCAAGTGATCAGTGCATGATAGCCACGTGATCAGTGCATGATCAGTCACGGGATCAGTGCATGATGAGCCACGTGATCAGTGCTGGATCAATTACATGATCAGTGCATGATCAGTCAGGTGACCAGTACATGGTTGCTACGTGATCATTGCATGATCACCCACTTGAGGAGAGCATGATAGCCACGTGATCAGTGCATGATCAGTCACGTGATCAGTACATGATCAGTCACGGGAACAGTGCATGATCATTTACGTGATCTGTGCATGATCAGTCACGTGACCAGTATATGGTAGCTACGTGATCATTGCATGACCAGCCACGTGAGCAGTGCATGATAGCCACGTGATGTGTGCATGATCAGTCACGTGATCAGTGCATGATCAGCCACGTGATCAGTGCATGACCCGTCACGTGATTAGTGCATGATCAGCCACATGATCAGTGCATGATCAATTACGTGATTAGTGCATGATCAGTCACGTGACCAGTACATGGTAGCTACGTGATCATTGCATGATCAGCCACGTGATCAGTGCATGATCAGTCACGTGATCAGTGTATGATCAGCCACGTGATCAGTGCATGATCAATTACGTGATCAGTGCATGATAGTCACGTGACCAGTACATGGTAGCTACGTGATCATTACATGATCAGCCATGTGAACCTTGCATGATAGCAACGAGATCAGTGCATGATCAGTCACGT
Organism: Bos taurus; assembly: GCF_002263795.3. Lineage (NCBI taxonomy): Eukaryota > Metazoa > Chordata > Mammalia > Artiodactyla > Bovidae > Bos > Bos taurus. The sequence continues at coordinate 13,620 of NW_020191878.1, read as the reverse complement.
GATCAGTGCATGATCAGTCACGTGAACAGTGCATGATAAGTCACCTGATCAGTGTATGATCAATTACGTGCTCAGTGCATGATCACTCACGTGACCAGTACATGGTAGCTACGTGATCATTGCATGGTCAGCCACGTGAGCAGTGCATGATAGCCGCGTGATCACTGCATGATCTGTCACATGATCAGTGTATGTTTATCCACGTGATTAGTGCATGATAGCCACGTGATCAGTGCATGATCAGTCACGTGATACGTGTGTGATCAGCCACGTGATCAGTGCATGATGAGTCAGGTGATCAGTGCAGGATTAATTACGTGATCAGTGCATGATCAGTCACGTGACCAGTACATGGTTGCTACATGATCATTGCATGATCAGCCACGTGAGCAGTGCATGATAGCCACGTGATCAGTGCATGATCAGTCACGTGATCAGTACATGATCAGTCAACTGAACAGTGCATGATCATTTACGTGATCTGAGCATGATCAGTCACGTGACCAGTATATGGTAGCTACGTGAACATTGCATGACCAGCCAGGTGAGAAGTGCATGATAGCCACGTGATGTGTGCATGATCAGTTACGTGAGCAGAGTATGATCAGCCACGTGATCAGTGCATGAGTGCCACGTGATCAGTGCATGATCAGTCACGTGACAGGTGTGTGGTAAGCCACGTGAACAATGCATGTTCAGCCACGTGATCAATGCATGATATCCACGTGATCAGTGCATGATCAGTTCCATGAACAGTGTGTGATCAGCCACGTGAGCAGTGCATGGTCAGACAGGTGAACAGTGTATGATCAGTCATGTGACCAGTATATGGTAGCTACGTGATCATTGCATGATCAGCCATGTGATCTGTGCATGATAGCCACGTGATCACTGCATGATAGCCACGTGATCAGTGCATGATCAGTCACGTGATCAGTGCATGATCAGCCACGTGATCAGTGCATGACGAGGCACGTGATCAGTATGACCAGCCAAGTGATCAGTGCATGATAGCCACGTGATCAGTGCATGATCAGTCACGTGATCAGTGCATAATCAGTCACGTGATCAGTGCATGGTCAGTCACGTGATCAGTGCATGATCATCCACGTGATCAGTGCATGTGGAGTCATGTAGTCAATGCATGATAGCGCCATAATCAGTGCACGATCAGTCCCGTGATGAGTGTAAGATCAGCCAAGTGATCAGTGCAAGATAGCTAAGTGATCAGTGCATGATCAGTCACATGTTAAGTGCATGATCAGCCACGTCATCAGTGCATGATAGCCACGTGAGCAGTGCATACAATTACGTGGTCAGTGAATGCCCAATCACGTGATCAGTGCATGAGAGCCACGTGATCAGTGCATGATCATTCACGTGATAGGTGTGTGATCAGCGACGTGAACAGTGCACGCTCAGTCATGTGTTCAGGGCCTGCTGAGCTGCGTGATTACTGTCTGCTCATCTGCTTGACAATTGCCAGCTGAGCTGCATAATTCCTGCCTGCTCATCTACTTGATTATTGCCAGCTGAGCAGCATGATTTCTCAGAGCTGAGTTCCATGATTATAGCCTGCTGACTGATTCCTGCCTACTCAGCTCTTTGTTCATTGCCTCCAGATGCACATGATCAGTGTGTGACACCAAACATGATCAGCACATGATCAGTCACATGATGAATGCATGATAAGCCAGGTGATCAGTGCATGATCAATTACGTGGTCAGTGCAAGATCAGTCATGTGACCAGTACATGGTAGCTGCGTGATCACTGCATGATCAGCCACGTGAGCAGTGCATGATAGCCACATGATCAGTGCATGATCAGTCACGTGATCTGTGCATGATCAGTCACGTGTTCAGTGCATGATCAGCCACGTGATCAGTGCATGATCAATTACGTGATCAGTGCATGATCACTCACGGGACCAGTACATGGTAGCTACGTGATCATTACATGATCAGCCACGTGATCAGTGCATGATCAATTACGTGATCAGTGCATGATCAGTTACGTGAGCAGTGTATGATCAGCCACGTGATCAGTGCATGGTCAGACACGTGAACAGTGTATGATTAGCCACGTGATCAGTGCATGATATCCAAGTGATCAGTGCTTGATCAATCACGTGATCAGTGTATGATCAGCCAGGTGAACAGTGCATGCTCAGTCACGTGATCAGGGACTGCTGAGCTGCGTGATTCCTGTCTGCTCATCTGCTTGACAATTGCCAGCTGAGCTGCACGATTCCTGCCTGTCATCTGCTTGACAATTGCCAGCTGTGCTGTGTAATTCCTGCCTGCTCAGCTGCTTGATTATTGCCAGCTGAGCAGCATGATTCCTCACAGCTGAGTTCCATGATTATTGCCTGCTGACTGTTTGATTCATGCCTACTCAGCTCTTTGTTTATTGCCTCCAGAGGCACATGATCAGTGTATGATAGCAAACATGCTCAGCGCATGATCAGTCACATGGTCAGCGCCATTAAGTCACGTGATCACTACATGATAGTCATGTGATCAGTCCATGCTCAGTCACGGTATCAGTGCATGATCAGCCACGTGATCAGTGCATGATAGCCACGTGATCATTGCATGATAGCCACGTGATCAGTGCATGATCAGCCAGGTGATCAGTGAATGATTGCTACGTGATCAGTTCATGATTAGTCACGTGATCTGTGCATGACCAGGCAGGTGATCAGTGTATGATCAGCCACGTGAACAGTGCATGATAGCCACGTGATCAGTGCATGATCAGTCACCTGATGGGTGTATGATCTGTCACGTGACCGGTACATGGTAGCTACATGATCATTGCATGATCAGCCACGTGAGTAGTGCATGATAGCCAGGTGATCAGTGCATGATCTGTGACGTGATCAGTGCCTGATCAGTCATGTAATCTGTGCATGACCAGGCACGTGATCAGTGTATGACCAGCCATGTGATCAGTGCATTAAAGCCACGTGATCAGTGCATGATAAGTCACGTGATCAGTGCATGATCAGTTAAGTGATCAGTGCATGATCAGCCACATGATCAGTGCATGATCAATTACGTCATCAGTGCATGATCAGTCACGTGACCAGTACATGGTAGCTGCGTGATCAGTGTATGACCAGCCAAGTGATCAGTGCATGATAGCCACGTGATCAGTGCATGATCAGTCACGGGATCAGTGCATGATGAGCCACGTGATCAGTGCTGGATCAATTACATGATCAGTGCATGATCACTCAGGTGACCAGTACATGGTTGCTACATGATCATTGCATGATCACCCACTTGAGGAGAGCATGATAGCCATGTGATCAGTGCATGATCAGTCACGTGATCAGTACATGATCAGTCACGGGAACAGTGCATGATCATTTACGTGATCTGTGCATGATCATTCACGTGACCAGTATATGGTAGCGACGTGATCATTGCATGACCAGCCACGTGAGCAGTGCATGATAGCCACGTGATGTGTGCATGATCAGTCACGTGATCAGTGCATGATCAGCCACGTGATCAGTGCATGACCAGTCACGTGATTAGTGCATGATCAGCCACGTGATCAGTGCATGATCAATTACGTGATTAGTGCATGATCAGTCACGTGACCAGTACAAGGTAGCTACATGATCATTGCATGATCAGCCACGTGATCAGTGCATGATCAATTACGTGATTTGTGCATGATCAGTCACGTGACCAGTACATGGTAGCTACGTGATCATTGCATGATCAGCCACGTGATCAGTGCATGATCAGTCACGTGATCAGTGTATGATCAGCCACGTGATCAGTGCATGATCAATTACGTGATCAGTGCATGATAGTCACGTGACCAGTACATGGTAGCTACGTGATCATTACATGATCTGCCATGTGAACCTTGCATGATCAGTCACGTGATCAGTGCATGATCAGTCACGTGAACAGTGCATGATAAGTCACCTGATCAGTGTATGATCAATTACGTGCTCAGTGCATGATCACTCACGTGACCAGTACATGGTAGCTACGTGATCATTGCATGGTCAGCCACGTGAGCAGTGCATGATAGCCGCGTGATCACTGCATGATCTGTCACATGATCAGTGTATGTTTATCCACGTGATTAGTGCATGATAGCCACGTGATCAGTGCATGATCAGTCACGTGATACGTGTGTGATCAGCCACGTGATCAGTGCATGATGAGTCAGGTGATCAGTGCAGGATTAATTACGTGATCAGTGCATGATCAGTCACGTGACCAGTACATGGTTGCTACGTGATCATTGCATGATCAGCCACGTGAGCAGTGCATGATAGCCACGTGATCAGTGCATGATCAGTCACGTGATCAGTACATGATCAGTCAACTGAACAGTGCATGATCATTTACGTGATCTGAGCATGATCAGTCACGTGACCAGTATATGGTAGCTACGTGAACATTGCATGACCAGCCAGGTGAGAAGTGCATGATAGCCACGTGATGTGTGCATGATCAGGTACGTGAGCAGAGTATGATCAGCCACGTGATCAGTGCATGATCAGTCACGTGACAGGTGTGTGGTAAGCCACGTGAACAATGCATGTTCAGCCACGTGATCAATGCATGATATCCACGTGATCAGTGCATGATCAGTTCCATGAACAGTGTGTGATCAGCCACGTGAGCAGTGCATGGTCAGACAGGTGAACAGTGTATGATCAGTCACGTGACCAGTATATGGTAGCTACGTGATCATTGCATGATCAGCCATATGATCTGTGCATGATAGCCACGTGATCACTGCATGATAGCCACGTGATCAGTGCATGATCAGTCACGTGATCAGTGCATGATCAGCCACGTGATCAGTGCATGACGAGGCACGTGATCAGTATGACCAGCCAAGTGATCAGTGCATGATAGCCACGTGATCAGTGCATGATCAGTCACGTGATCAGTGCATGATCAGTCACGTGATCAGTGTATGATCAGCCACGTGATCAGTGCATGATCAGCCACATGACCAGTGCATGATCAATTACGTGATCAGTGCATGATCATTCACGTGACCAGTACATGGTAGCTACGTGATCATTGCATGATCAGCCACGTGAGCAGTGCGTGATAGCCACGTGATCAGTGCATGTTCAGCCACGTGATCAGTGCATGATCAGTCACGTGATCAGTGCATGGTCAGTCACGTGATCAGTGCATGATCATCCACGTGATCAGTGCATGTGGAGTCATGTAGTCAATGCATGATAGCGCCATAATCAATGCACGATCAGTCCCGTGATGAGTGTATGATCAGCCAAGTGATCAGTGCAAGATAGCTACGTGATCAGTGCATGATCAGTCACATGATAAGTGCATGATCAGCCACGTCATCAGTGCATGATAGCCACGTGAGCAGTGCATACAATTACGTGGTCAGTGCATGCGCAATCACGTGATCAGTGCATGAGAGCCACGTGATCAGTGCATGATCATTCACGTGATAGGTGTGTGATCAGCGACGTGAACAGTGCATGCTCAGTCACGTGATCAGGGCCTGCTGAGCTGCGTGATTACTGTCTGCTCATCTGCTTGACAATTGCCAGCTGAGCTGTACGATTCCTGTCTGTCATCTCCTTGACAATTGCCACCTGTGCTGCATAATTCCTGCCTGGTCATCTACTTGATTATTGCCAGCTGAGCAGCATGATTTCTCAGAGCTGAGTTCCATGATTAGAGCCTGCTGACTGATTCCTGCCTACTCAGCTCTTTGTTCATTGCCTCCAGATGCACATGATCAGTGTGTGACACCAAACATGATCAGCACATGATCAGTCACATGATGAATGCATGATAAGCCAGGTGATCAGCGCATGATCAATTACGTGATCAGTGCATGATCAGTCATGTGACCAGTATATGGTAGCTGCGTGATCACTGCATGATCAGCCACGTGAGCAGTGCATGATAGCCACGTGATCAGTGCATGATCAGTCACGTGATCTGTGCATGATCAGTCATGTGTTCAGTGCATGATCAGCCACGTGATCAGTGAATGATCAATTACGTGATCAGTGCATGATCACTCACGGGACCAGTACATGGTAGCTACGTGATCATTACATGATCAGCCACGTGATCAGTGCATGATCAATTACGTGATCAGTGCATGATCAGTTACGTGAGCAGTGTATGATCAGCCACGTGATCCGTGCATGGTCAGACACGTGAACAGTGTATGATTAGCCACATGATCAGTGCATGATATCCAAGTGATCAGTGCTTGATCAATCACGTGATCAGTGTATGATCAGCCAGGTGAACAGTGCATGCTCAGTCACGTGATCAGGGACTGCTGAGCTGCGTGATTCCTGTCTGCTCATCTGCTTGACAATTGCCAGCTGAGCTGCACGATTCCTGCCTGTCATCTGCTTGACAATTGCCAGCTGTGCTGTGTAATTTCTGCCTGCTCAGCTGCTTGATTATTGCCAGCTGAGCAGCATGATTCCTCACAGCTGAGTTCCATGATTATTGCCTGCTGACTGTTTGATTCATGCCTACTCAGCTCTTTGTTTATTGCCTCCAGAGGCACATGATCAGTGTATGATAGCAAACATGCTCAGCGCATGATCAGTCACATGGTCAGCGCCATTAAGTCACGTGATCACTACATGATAGTCATGTGATCAGTCCATGCTCAGTCACGGTATCAGTGCATGATCAGCCACGTGATCAGTGCATGATAGCCACGTGATCATTGCATGATAGCCACGTGATCAGTGCATGATCAGTCACGTGATCAGTGCATAATCAGTCACGTGATCAGTGCATGGTCAGTCACGTGATCAGTGCATGATCATCCACGTGATCAGTGCATGTGGAGTCATGTAGTCAATGCATGATAGCGCCATAATCAGTGCACCATCAGTCCCGTGATGAGTGTATGATCAGCCAAGTGATCAGTGCAAGATAGCTAAGTGTTCAGTGCATGATCAGTCACATGTTAAGTGCATGATCAGCCACGTCATCAGTGCAGGATAGCCACGTGAGCAGTGCATACAATTACGTGGTCAGTGCATGCGCAATCACGTGATCAGTGCATGAGAGCCACGTGATCAGTGCATGATCATTCACGTGATAGGTGTGTGATCAGCGACGTGAACAGTGCACGCTCAGTCACGTGTTCAGGGCCTGCTGAGCTGCGTGATTACTGTCTGCTCATCTGCTTGACAATTGCCAGCTGAGCTGTACGATTCCTGTCTGTCATCTGCTTGACAATTGCCACCTGTGCTGCATAATTCCTGCCTGCTCATCTACTTGATTATTGCCAGCTGAGCAGCATGATTTCTCAGAGCTGAGTTCCATGATTATAGCCTGCTGACTGATTCCTGCCTACTCAGCTCTTTGTTCATTGCCTCCAGATGCACATGATCAGTGTGTGACACCAAACATGATCAGCACATGATCAGTCACATGATGAATGCATGATAAGCCAGGTGATCAGTGCATGATCAATTACGTGGTCAGTGCAAGATCAGTCATGTGACCAGTACATGGTAGCTGCGTGATCACTGCATGATCAGCCACGTGAGCAGTGCATGATAGCCACGTGATCAGTGCATGATCAGTCACGTGATCTGTGCATGATCAGTCACGTGTTCAGTGCATGATCAGCCACGTGATCAGTGCATGATCAATTACGTGATCAGTGCATGATCAGTTACGTGAGCAGTGTATGATCAGCCACGTGATCCGTGCATGGTCAGACACGTGAACAGTGTATGATTAGCCACATGATCAGTGCATGATATCCAAGTGATCAGTGCTTGATCAATCACGTGATCAGTGTATGATCAGCCAGGTGAACAGTGCATGCTCAGTCACGTGATCAGGGACTGCTGAGCTGCGTGATTCCTGTCTGCTCATCTGCTTGACAATTGCCAGCTGAGCTGCACGATTCCTGCCTGTCATCTGCTTGACAATTGCCAGCTGTGCTGTGTAATTCCTGCCTGCTCAGCTGCTTGATTATTGCCAGCTGAGCAGCATGATTCCTCACAGCTGAGTTCCATGATTATTGCCTGCTGACTGTTTGATTCATGCCTACTCAGCTCTTTGTTTATTGCCTCCAGAGGCACATGATCAGTGTATGATAGCAAACATGCTCAGCGCATGATCAGTCACATGGTCAGCGCCATTAAGTCACGTGATCACTACATGATAGTCATGTGATCAGTCCATGCTCAGTCACGGTATCAGTGCATGATCAGCCACGTGATCAGTGCATGATAGCCACGTGATCATTGCATGATAGCCACGTGATCAGTGCATGATCAGTCACGTGATCAGTGCATAATCAGTCACGTGATCAGTGCATGGTCAGTCACGTGATCAGTGCATGATCATCCACGTGATCAGTGCATGTGGAGTCATGTAGTCAATGCATGATAGCGCCATAATCAGTGCACCATCAGTCCCGTGATGAGTGTATGATCAGCCAAGTGATCAGTGCAAGATAGCTAAGTGTTCAGTGCATGATCAGTCACATGTTAAGTGCATGATCAGCCACGTCATCAGTGCAGGATAGCCACGTGAGCAGTGCATACAATTACGTGGTCAGTGCATGCGCAATCACGTGATCAGTGCATGAGAGCCACGTGATCAGTGCATGATCATTCACGTGATAGGTGTGTGATCAGCGACGTGAACAGTGCACGCTCAGTCACGTGTTCAGGGCCTGCTGAGCTGCGTGATTACTGTCTGCTCATCTGCTTGACAATTGCCAGCTGAGCTGTACGATTCCTGTCTGTCATCTGCTTGACAATTGCCACCTGTGCTGCATAATTCCTGCCTGCTCATCTACTTGATTATTGCCAGCTGAGCAGCATGATTTCTCAGAGCTGAGTTCCATGATTATAGCCTGCTGACTGATTCCTGCCTACTCAGCTCTTTGTTCATTGCCTCCAGATGCACATGATCAGTGTGTGACACCAAACATGATCAGCACATGATCAGTCACATGATGAATGCATGATAAGCCAGGTGATCAGTGCATGATCAATTACGTGGTCAGTGCAAGATCAGTCATGTGACCAGTACATGGTAGCTGCGTGATCACTGCATGATCAGCCACGTGAGCAGTGCATGATAGCCACGTGATCAGTGCATGATCAGTCACGTGATCTGTGCATGATCAGTCACGTGTTCAGTGCATGATCAGCCACGTGATCAGTGCATGATCAATTACGTGATCAGTGCATGATCAGTTACGTGAGCAGTGTATGATCAGCCACGTGATCCGTGCATGGTCAGACACGTGAACAGTGTATGATTAGCCACGTGATCAGTGCATGATATCCAAGTGATCAGTGCTTGATCAATCACGTGATCAGTGTATGATCAGCCAGGTGAACAGTGCATGCTCAGTCACGTGATCAGGGACTGCTGAGCTGCGTGATTCCTGTCTGCTCATCTGCTTGACAATTGCCAGCTGAGCTGCACGATTCCTGCCTGTCATCTGCTTGACAATTGCCAGCTGTGCTGTGTAATTCCTGCCTGCTCAGCTGCTTGATTATTGCCAGCTGAGCAGCATGATTCCTCACAGCTGAGTTCCATGATTATTGCCTGCTGACTGTTTGATTCATGCCTACTCAGCTCTTTGTTTATTGCCTCCAGAGGCACATGATCAGTGTATGATAGCAAACATGCTCAGCGCATGATCAGTCACATGGTCAGCGCCATTAAGTCACGTGATCACTACATGATAGTCATGTGATCAGTCCATGCTCAGTCACGGTATCAGTGCATGATCAGCCACGTGATCAGTGCATGATAGCCACGTGATCATTGCATGATAGCCACGTGATCAGTGCATGATCAGTCACGTGATCAGTGCATAATCAGTCACGTGATCAGTGCATGGTCAGTCACGTGATCAGTGCATGATCATCCACGTGATCAGTGCATGTGGAGTCATGTAGTCAATGCATGATAGCGCCATAATCAGTGCACCATCAGTCCCGTGATGAGTGTATGATCAGCCAAGTGATCAGTGCAAGATAGCTAAGTGTTCAGTGCATGATCAGTCACATGTTAAGTGCATGATCAGCCACGTCATCAGTGCAGGATAGCCACGTGAGCAGTGCATACAATTACGTGGTCAGTGCATGCGCAATCACGTGATCAGTGCATGAGAGCCACGTGATCAGTGCATGATCATTCACGTGATAGGTGTGTGATCAGCGACGTGAACAGTGCACGCTCAGTCACGTGTTCAGGGCCTGCTGAGCTGCGTGATTACTGTCTGCTCATCTGCTTGACAATTGCCAGCTGAGCTGTACGATTCCTGTCTGTCATCTCCTTGACAATTGCCACCTGTGCTGCATAATTCCTGCCTGCTCATCTACTTGATTATTGCCAGCTGAGCAGCATGATTTCTCAGAGCTGAGTTCCATGATTATAGCCTGCTGACTGATTCCTGCCTACTCAGCTCTTTGTTCATTGCCTCCAGATGCACATGATCAGTGTGTGACACCAAACATGATCAGCACATGATCAGTCACATGATGAATGCATGATAAGCCAGGTGATCAGTGCATGATCAATTACGTGGTCAGTGCAAGATCAGTCATGTGACCAGTACATGGTAGCTGCGTGATCACTGCATGATCAGCTACGTGAGCAGTGCATGATAGCCACGTGATCAGTGCATGATCAGTCACGTGATCTGTGCATGATCAGTCACGTGTTCAGTGCATGATCAGCCACGTGATCAGTGCATGATCAATTACGTGATCAGTGCATGATCAGTTACGTGAGCAGTGTATGATCAGCCACGTGATCAGTGCATGGTCAGACACGTGAACAGTGTATGATTAGCCACGTGATCAGTGCATGATATCCAAGTGATCAGTGCTTGATCAATCACGTGATCAGTGTATGATCAGCCAGGTGAACAGTGCATGCTCAGTCACGTGATCAGGGACTGCTGAGCTGCGTGATTCCTGTCTGCTCATCTGCTTGACAATTGCCAGCTGAGCTGCATGATTCCTGCCTGTCATCTGCTTGACAATTGCCAGCTGTGCTGTGTAATTCCTGCCTGCTCAGCTGCTTGATTATTGCCAGCTGAGCAGCATGATTCCTCACAGCTGAGTTCCATGATTATTGCCTGCTGACTGTTTGATTCATGCCTACTCAGCTCTTTGTTTATTGCCTCCAGAGGCACATGATCAGTGTATGATAGCAAACATGCTCAGCGCATGATCAGTCACATGGTCAGCGCCATTAAGTCACGTGATCACTACATGATAGTCATGTGATCAGTCCATGCTCAGTCACGGTATCAGTGCATGATCAGCCACGTGATCAGTGGCATGATAGCCACGTGATCATTGCATGATAGCCACGTGATCAGTGCATGATCAGCCAGGTGATCAGTGAATGATTGCTACGTGATCAGTTCATGATTAGTCACGTGATCTGTGCATGACCAGGGCAGGTGATCAGTGTATGATCAGCCACGTGAACAGTGCATGATAGCCACGTGATCAGTGCATGCATCAGTCACCTGATGGGTGTATGATCTGTCACGTGACCGGTACATGGTAGCTACATGATCATTGCATGATCATCCACGTGAGTAGTGCATGATAGCCAGGTGATCAGTGCATGATCTGTGACGTGATCAGTGCATGATCAGTCATGTAAATCTGTGCATGACCAGGCACGTGATCAGTGTATGACCAGCCATGTGATCAGTGGCATTAAAGCCACGTGATCAGTGCATGATAAGTCACGTGATCAGTGCATGATCAGTTAAGTGATCAGTGCATGATCAGCCACATGATCAGTGCATGATCAATTACGTCATCAGTGCATGATCAGTCACGTGACCCAGTACATGGTAAGGCTGCGTGATCAGTGTATGACCAGCCAAGTGATCAGTGCATGATAGCCACGTGATCAGTGCATGATCAGTCACGGGATCAGTGCATGATGAGCCACGTGATCAGTGCTGGATCAATTACATGATCAGTGCATGATCACTCAGGTGACCAGTACATGGTTGCTACATGATCATTGCATGATCACCCACTTGAGGAGAGCATGATAGCCATGTGATCAGTGCATGATCAGTCACGTGATCAGTACATGATCATTCACGTGACCAGTATATGGTAGCGACGTGATCATTGCATGACCAGCCACGTGAGCAGTGCATGATAGCCACGTGATGTGTGCATGATCAGTCACGTGATCAGTGCATGATCAGCCACGTGATCAGTACATGACCAGTCACGTGATTAGTGCATGATCAGCCACGTGATCAGTGCATGATCAATTACGTGATTAGTGCATGATCAGTCACATGACCAGTACAAGGTAGCTACATGATCATTGCATGATCAGCCACGTGATCAGTGCATGATCAATTACGTGATTTGTGCATGATCAGTCACGTGACCAGTACATGGTAGCTACGTGATCATTGCATGATCAGCCACGTGATCAGTGCATGATCAGTCACGTGATCAGTGTATGATCAGCCACGTGATCAGTGCATGATCAATTACGTGATCAGTGCATGATAGTCACGTGACCAGTACATGGTAGCTACGTGATCATTACATGATCTGCCATGTGAACTTGCATGATAGCAACGAGATCAGTGCATGATCAGTCACGTGAACATGCATGATAAGTCACTGATCAGTGTATGATCAATTACGTGCTCAGTGCATGATCACTCACGTGACCAGTACATGGTAGCTACGTGATCATTGCATGGTCAGCCACGTGAGCAGTGCATGATAGCCGCGTGATCACTGCATGATCTGTACATGATCAGTGTATGTTTTCCACGTGATTAGTGCATCATAGCCACGTGATCAGTGCATGATCAGTCACGTATACGTGTGTGATCAGCCACGTGATCATGCATGATGAGTCAGGTGATCAGTGCAGGTTAATTACGTGATCAGTGCATGATCAGTCACGTGACCAGTACATGGTTGCTACGTGATCATTGCATGATCAGCCACGTGAGCAGTGCATGATAGCCACGTGATCAGTGCATGATCAGTCACGTGATCAGTACATGATCAGTCAACTGAACAGTGCATGATCATTTACGTGATCTGAGCATGATCAGTCACGTGACCAGTATATGGTAGCTACGTGAACATTGCATGACCAGCCAGGTGAGAAGTGCATGATACCACGTGATGTGTGCATGATCAGTTACGTGAGCAGAGTATGATCAGCCACGTGATCAGTGCATGATCAGTCACGTGACAGGTGTGTGGTAAGGCCACGTGAACAATGCGTTCACCACGTGATCAATGCATGATATCCACATGATCAGTGCATGATCAGTTCCATGAACAGTGTGTGATCAGCCACGTGAGCAGTGCATGGTCAGAAGGTGAACAGTGTATGATCAGTCACGTGACGAGTATATGGTAGCTACGTGATCATTGCATGATCAGCCATTGATCTGTGCATGATAGCCACGTGATCACTGCATGAGCATGATAGCCACGTGATCAGTGTCATGATCATCCGTGAATCATGCATGATCAGCACGGATAGTGCAATGACGAGGGCACGTGATCAGTATGTGACCTAGCCAAGTGATAGTGCAGATAGCCAGTGAT
>NW_020191876.1:0-9303 GCF_002263795.3 Bos taurus | reverse complement strand
CACTGATGTTAGGGTGAGGGTATGCACTCTTCACGTGCATGATCATGCACTGATCACGTGTCTTCTTCAGTGCATGCACTAACCATGTTGCTGATCATGCAATGGTCAGGTGGCTATCATGCACTGTTTACCTGGCTGATCATGCACTGATCACATGGCTGTAATACACTGACCACTTGACTGTGCATGCACTGATCATGTGGATGTTTATACACTGATCACGTGACTGATCATGCACTGATCATGTGTCTGATCATGCACTGATAAAGTGCTTGATCATGCACTGATCACGTGGCTGAGCATACAGTGATTACATGACTGATCATGCACTAATCACATTGTGGATCCTGCACTGATCACGTGACTGATCATGCACTAGTCACGTGGCTATCATGCACTGACCACGTGGCTGATGATACACTGATCACGTGCCTGATCATGCATTGGTCACGTGGCTGATCATGCACTGATCACGTGGGTTATCATGCACTGATCACATGACGGCGCATGAACTGATCACGTGGATATTATATACTGATCAAGAGACAAATCATGCCCTAATCACGTGACTGATCATGCACTGATCACGTGGCTATCATGCACTGATCACGTGACTGATCATGCACTAGACACGTCGCTATCATGCACTGATCACGTGGCTGTTCATACAGTGATCACGTGACTGATCATGCACTGATCACGTGCCTGATCATGCACTGATCACGAAGCTGATCAGACTCCAATCACGTGAGTGTGCATGCACTGATCACGTGGCTGATCATGCACTAATCACGTTGTGGATGATGCACTGATCACGTGGCTGATCATACACTGATCACATGACTGATCATGAACTAATCACATTGTGGATCATGCACTGATCACGTGGCTGTTCTTGCACTTATCACGTGGCTGATCATACAGTGATTACATGACTGATCATGCACTAATCACGTTGTGGATCATGCACTGATCACATGAATGTGCATGCATTGATCATGTGGCTGATCATGCACTGATCACGTGGCTGATCATGCACTGATCACGAAGCTGATCATACACTGATCACAGGACTGTGCATGCACTGATCACGTGGCTGATCATGCACTGATCACGAAGCTGATCATCCACTTATCACTTGATTGTGCATGCACTCATCACGTGGCTGAGCATGCACTGATCACGTGGCTGAGCATACAGTAACACGTTGCAGATCATGCACCCATCACGTGGCTGATCATGCATTGATCACATGTATGATCGTACACTGATCACGTGGCTGATCATGCACAAATCCCATTGCATATCATGCTCTGTTCAGGTTGCTATCATGTACTGATCACGTGGCTGATCATACAGTGATCACGTGACTGACCATGCACTGATTACGTGGCTATCATGCACTGATCACGTGGCTGAACATGCACTGTTAACCTGGCTATAATACACTGATCTTGTGACAGATCATGCATTCTTCACGTGCCTGATCATGCACTGATCACGTTTCTGATCATGCACTACTCACGTGACTCATGGACTGATCACGTGACTGATCATGCACTGATCATGAGCCTGATCATGCACTAATCACGTTGTGGATCATGCACTGAACACGTGGCTGATCGTACTCTGAACACGAAGCTGAGAATACACTGATCACGAGACTGCATGCACTGATCACTTGACTGCGCATGCACTGATCACGTGGATGATAATACACTGATCACTTGACTGCTTATGCCCCAAAAAAATGGCTGATCATGCACTGATCACATGACTGATCATGCACTGATCACTTGACTGGTCATATACTGATTAATCATGTGCTGGTCACGTGGACTATCATGCACTGATCACTTGATTGTGCATGCAATAATCACGTGGATGTTCACGCATTTATCATGTGGCTGATCATGCACTAATCACATGGCAGAACATGAACTGATCACGTGAATTAGCATGCAGTGATCTCGTGTCTGAATGGTGCTGATTATGTGACTAATCAAGAACTGATCACGTGGCTATAATGCACTGATCACGTGACTGCGCATGCACTGATCATGTGGATGATATACACTGATGACGTTACTGATCAGGCACTCATCACTTGACTGATCATTCACTGATCACGTGGCTATCATGCACTGATCACGGGACTGCACATGCAGTGCTCACGAAATTGTAGACAATGATCACGTGGCTATCATGCACTGATCACGTGTCTATCATGCACTGAACACGTGGCTGATCATACACTGATCACGTGACTGCCCATGCATGAATCACGTGACTGCACAATCACTGATCACGTAATTGAAGGCAATGATAACGTGGCTGTCATGCACTGATCACGTGGCTGATCATGCACTGCTCATGTGACTGAGCATGCACTGATCTCGTAGCTATCATGCATTGATCACTTGCCGTTCATGCACTGAACAAATGGCTGATCATACAATGATCACGTGACTGCACATGCAATGATCACGTGGCTGATCATACAGTGATCACGTGGCTGATCATGCACTGATTACGTGGCTGATCAAGCACTGATAGCACTGATCACGTAGCTATCATGCACTGATCACATGGCTATCATGCACTGATCCCATGGGTGATCATACACTGGGCACAGGCCTGATCATGCACTTATCACGTGACTGATCATGCACTGATCTCGTGACTGATCATGCACTGATCACGTGGCGATCATGCACCGATCACGAAGCTGATCATACACTGATCACTTGACTCTGCATGCACTGATCACATGGCTGATCATGCACTGATCACGTTCCTGATCATGCACTGATCAGAAGCTGATCATACACTAATCACGTGACTGTGCATGCACTGATCACAAGGCTGATCATGCACTGATCACGTGGCTGATCATGCGCTGATCATGTGGCTAATCATGCACTAATCACGTGACTGTGCAAGCACTGATCACAAGGCTGATCATGCACTGATCACGTTGCTGATCATACACTGATCACGTGACTGTGCATGCACTGATCACGTGACAGATCATGCACTGATCACGTGGCTATCATGCACTGATCACGTGTCTAACATGCACTGATCACGGGACTGCGCATGAACTGAACACGTACCTGTTCATGCACTGTTTACGTGGTTATCATGCACTGATCACGTGGCTGATCATGCATTGATCACGTGACTGATTATGCACTGTTTGCGTAGCTGTCATGCACTGATCACATGACTGTGCATGCCATGATCACATGACTGATCATGCACTGATCACGTTGCATATCGTGCACTGATCACATGACGGCACATGAACTGATCACGTGGATATTATACACTGATCACGTGACTGATCATGCACTAGTCACGTGGCTATCATGCACTGATCACGTGGCTGATCATGCACTGATAACCTGGCTATAATACACTGATCACGTGACTGATCATGCACTGATCATGAGCCTGATCATGCACTGATAACGTGTCTGATCATGCACTACTCACGTGCCTGCTCATGCACTGATCACGTGGCTGATCATGCACTGATCACGTGGCTGATCATGCACTGATCACGTGACTGATCATGCATAGATCTCGTGACTATCATGCACTGATCACTTGATTGTGCATGCAATAATCACGTGGATGATCATGCATTTATCACGTGGCTGATCATGCACTAATCACATGGCGGAACATGAACTGATCACGTGACTTAGCATGCAGTGATCTCGTGTCTGAATGGTGCTGATTATGTGACTAATCAAGAACTGATCACGTGGCTATAATGCACTGATCACGTGACTGCGCATGCACTGAACATGTGGATCATAATAAACTGATGACGTTACTGATCAGGCACTGATCACTTGACTGATCATTCACTGATCACGTGGCTATCATGCACTGATCACGGGACTGCACATGCAGTGCTCACGAAATTGTAGACAATGATCACGTGGCTATCATGCACTGATCACGTGTCTATCATGCACTGAACACGTGGCTGATCATACACTGATCACGTGACTGCCCATGCATGAATCACGTGACTGCACATTCACTGATCACGTAATTGAAGGCAATGATAACGTGGCTGTCATGCACTGATCACGTGGCTGATCATGCACTGCTCATGTGACTGAGCATGCACTGATCTCATAGCTATCATGCATTGATCACTTGTCGTTCATGCACTGAACACATGGCTGATCATACAATGATCACGTGACTGCACATGCAATGATCACGTGGCTGATCATACAGTGATCACGTGGCTGATCATGCACTGATTACGTGGCTGATCAAGCACTGATAGCACTGATCACGTAGCTATCATGCACTGATCACATGGCTATCATGCACTGATCCCATGGCTGATCATGCACTGGTCACAGGTCTGATCATGCACTTATCACGTGACTGATCATGCACTGATCTCGTGACTGATCATGCACTGATCACGTGGCTGATCATGCACCGATCACGAAGCTGATCATACACTGATCACTTGACTCTGCATGCACTGATCACATGGCTGATCATGCACTGATCACGTTCCTGATCATGCACTGATCACGAAGCTGATCATACACTAATCACGTGACTGTGCATGCACTGATCACAAGGCTGATCATGCACTGATCACGTGGCTGATCATGCGCTGATCACGTGGCTAATCATGCACTAATCACGTGACTGTGCATGCACTGATCACAAGGCTGATCATGCACTGATCACGTGACTGTGCATGCACTGATCACGTGACAGATCATGCACTGATCACGTGGCTATCATGCACTGATCACGTGTCTAACATGCACTGATCACGGGACTGCGCATGAACTGAACACGTACCTGTTCATGCACTGTTTACGTGGCTATCATGCACTGATCACGTGGCTGATCATGCATTGATCACGTGACTGATTATGCACTGATTGCGTAGCTGTCATGCACTGACCACATGATTGCGCATGCCATGATCACGTGACTGATCATGCACTGATCACGTTGCGTATCGTGCACTGATCACATGACGGCGCATGAACTGATCACGTGGATAT
Source organism: Bos taurus (assembly GCF_002263795.3). Lineage (NCBI taxonomy): Eukaryota > Metazoa > Chordata > Mammalia > Artiodactyla > Bovidae > Bos > Bos taurus. The sequence continues at coordinate 4,243 of NW_020191876.1, read as the reverse complement.
TATACACTGATCACGTGACTGATCATGCACTAGTCACGTGGCTATCATGCGCTGATCACGTGGCTGATCATGCACTGATAACCTGGCTATAATACACTGATCACGTGACTGATCATGCACTGATCATGAGCCTGATCATGCACTGATAACGTTTCTGATCATGCACTACTCACGTGCCTGCTCATGCACTGATCACGTGGCTGATCATGCACTGATCACGTGGCTGATCATGCACTGTTAACCTGGCTATAAACACTGATCTCGTGACTGATCATGCATTCTTCACTTGCCTGATCATGCACTGATCACGTGGCTGATCTTGCACTGATCACTTGGCTGATCATGTACTGATCACGTGGCAATCTTGCTCTGATCACGTGGTTGATCAGGCACTGATTACTTAGCTATCATGCACTGATCACATGACTGCACAAGAACTGATCACTTAGATATCATACACAGGACACGTGGCTGATCATACACTGATCATGTGGCTGATCATGCACTGATCACGTGGCTGATCATACTCTGATCACGTGGATGATCATACACTGATCACGTACTGCATATGCACTGATCTCCTGACTGATCAGGCACTGATCACGTGGCTATCATGCACTGATTATGTGGCTTATCATACATTAATCACGTAACTAAATATGCACTGATCACGAAGCCTATCATACACTGATAATGTGACTGTGCATGCACTAATCACGTGGATGATCATGCACTGATCACGTGGCTGAGCATACAGTGATCACGTGACTGTGCATGAACTGATCACTTGGCTGATCATGCACTGATCACGTGACTGCACATGCACTGATCACGTGGCTGATCATACTGTGATCAAGTGGCTGATAATGCACTGATTACGTGGCTGATCATGCACAGATCACGTAGCTATCATGTGCCGATCACATGGCGATCATGCCCCTGATCCCGTGGCTGATCATGCACTGATCGCGTGACTGATCATGCACTAGTCACTTGGCTATCATGCACTGATCAGGTGGCTGATATGCACTGATCACGTGGCTGATATGCACTGATCACGTGGCTGATCATGCACTGATCACGAAGCTGATCATGCAATGATCACGTGGCTGATCATGCAATGATCACGTGGCTGATCATGCACTGATCACGGTGGGGGATCATGCACTAATCACGTTGTGGATGATGCACTGATCACGTGGCTGAGCATACTCTGATCACGTGGCTCATCCGGCACTGATCACGTGGCTGATCATACTCTGAACATGAAGCTGAAAATACACTGATCACGTGACTGCATGCACTGATCACATGGCTATCATGCACTGATCACTTGTTTATCATGCACTGATCACGTGACTGCGCATTAACTGAACACATACCTGTTCATGCACTGTTTACGTGGCTATCATGCACTGATCACGTGGCTCATCATGCATTAATCACATGACTGATCATGCACTGATCTCGTTGCGTACATGCACTGATCACATGACGGTGCATGAACTGATCACGTGAATATTATACACTGATCAAGTGACAGATCATATACTAATCACGTGACTGATCATGCACTGATCACGAAGCTGATCATGCAATGATCACGTGGCTGATCATACACTGATCAAGTGGCTGATCATGCAATGATCACGTGGCTGATCATGCACTGATCATGTGGGGATCATGAACTGATCACGTGGCGCTCATACACTGATCACGTGGCTGATCATGCACTAATAACGTTGTGGATGATGCACTGATCACGTGGCTGAGCATACACTGATCACGTGGCTATCATGCACTGACCACGTGGCTGATCATACACTGATCACGTGCCTGATCATGCACTGATCACGTGCCTGATCATGCACTGATTGCGTAACTTAGCATGCAGTGATCTCGTGTCTGAATTGTGCTGATCATGTGACTAATCAACAACTGATCACGTGGCTATAATGCACTGATCACGTGACTGCGCACGCACTGAAAATATGGATGACCATACACTGATCACATCACTGATCACGCACTGATCACGTGACTGATCAAGGACTGATCACGTGGCTGATCATGCACTGATCACGAAGCTGATCATACTCTGATCACGTGAGTGTGCATGCACTGATCACGTGGCTGATCATGCACTGATCACGTGGCTGATCATGCACTGATCACGTGGTTGATCATGAACTGACCACGTGGCTGATCATACACTGATCACATGAATGATCATGCACTAATCACGTTGTGGATCATGCACTGATCACGTGGCTGATCATACTCTGAACACGAAGCTGAAAATACACTGATCACGTGACTGCATGCACTGATCACATGGCTATCATGCACTGATCACGTGTCTATCATGCACTGATCACGTGACTGCGCATTAACTGAACACATACCTGTTCATGCACTGTTTACATGGCTATCATGCACTGATCACGTGGCTGATCATGCATTGGTCACGTGACTGATCATGCACTGATCACGTTGCGTATCATGCACTGATCACATGACGGCGCATGAACTGATCACCTGGATATTATACACTGATCAAGTGACAAATCATGCACTACTCACGTGACTGATCATGCACTGATCACGTGGCTATCATGCACTGATCACGTGACTGATCATCACTAGACACGTCGCTATCATGCACTGATCACGTGGCTGTTCATACAGTGATCACGTGATTGATCATGCACTGATCACGTGCCTGATCATGCACTGATCAGGATGCTGATCATACTCCAATCACGTGAGTGTGCATGCACTGACAACACGTGGCTGATCATGCACTAATCACGTTGTGGATGATGCACTGATCACGTGGCTGATCATACACTGATCACATGACTGATCATGAACTAATCACATTGTGATCATGCACTGATCCGTGGCTGTTCTTGCACTTATCACGTGGCTGATCATACAGTGATTACATGACTGATCATGCACTAATCACGTTGTGGATCATGCACTGATCACATGAATGTGCATGCATTGATCAGTGGCTGATCATGCACTGATCATACGTGGCTGATCATGCACTGATCACGAAGCTGATCATACACTGATCACAGGACTGTGCATGCACTGATCACGTGGCTGATCATGCACTGATCACGAAGCTGATCATCCACTTATCACTTGACTGTGCATGCACTCATCACGTGGCTGAGCATGCACTGATCACGTGGCTGACCATACACTAATCACGTTGCAGATCATGCACCCATCACGTGGTTGATCATACAATGATCACGTGGCTGATCATGCATTGATCACATGTATGATCGTACACTGATCACGTGGCTGATCATGCACAAATCCCATTGCATATCATGCTCTGTTCAGGTTGCTATCATGTACTGATCACGTGGCTGATCATACAGTGATCACGTGACTGACCATGCACTGATTACGTGGCTATCATGCACTGATCACGTGGCTGATCATGCACTGTTAACCTGGCTATAAACACTGATCTTGTGACAGATCATGCATTCTTCACGTGCCTGATCATGCACTGATCACGTTTCTGATCATGCACTACTCACGTGACTGATCATGGAACTGATCACGTGACTGATCATGCACTGATCATGAGCCTGATCATGCACTAATCACGTTTGGATCATGCACTGAACACGTGGCTGATCGTACTCTGACACGAAGCTGAGAATACACTGATCACGAGACTGCATGCACTGATCACTTGACTGCGCATGCACTGATCACGTGGATGATAATACACTGATCACTTACTGCTATGCCAAAAAAATGGCTGATCATGCACTGATCACATGACTGATCATGCACTGATCACTTGACTGGTCATATACTGATTAATCATGTGCTGGTCACGTGACTATCATGCACTGATCACTTGATTGTGCATGCAATAATCACGTGGATGTTCACGCATTTATCATGTGGCTGATCATGCACTAATCACATGGCAGAACATGAACTGATCACGTGAATTAGCATGCAGTGATCTCGTGTCTGAATGGTGCTGATTATGTGACTAATCAAGAACTGATCACGTGGCTATAATGCACTGATCACGTGACTGCGCATGCACTGATCATGTGGATGATAATACACTGATGACGTTACTGATCAGGCACTCATCACTTGACTGATCATTCACTGATCACGTGGCTATCATGCACTGATCACGGGACTGCACATGCAGTGCTCACGAAATTGTAGACAATGATCACGTGGCTAT
>NW_020191875.1:0-3225 GCF_002263795.3 Bos taurus | reverse complement strand
TGATAAGAACCCGATGCCCGGACATCCTCTCGAATCCACCCTGTGAATTGAAGTCAACAGAAGGGGCAGTGACTCGCCCGTGCATCGTCCGGAAAAAACCCCCAGGTTCCAAATACAGCTCGACAAGTGGCCTCTCTTCCCGGGGACACCTCGAGAGGCAAGCGGAGTTCCTGCCTCAACCCAAGACGAGGCCTGACTCTCCTGTCGCCCAGGTCCTGCAAGGCGACCCTGCGATCCGGAGTCTGAAAATCAGAGGTACCCTGCGGTTCCTGCCTCAACTGGAGATGAGGCCCTACTTCCAATGCACCAAGCCCCAGTGCGAGTCCCGAGAGCCCCTCCCACCTCCAGTTTCCCTGTTCTCAGAGCCACCATGAGAAGCCCCTGAGGTCACTGACAAGTCGAGGGAACCAGGGTTTCCTGCCTCAACCGGAAAGCTCGAGAGACCTTCTTCAGCACGTCTCGAGGCCAGATACCCTACATGACTCGAGACAATGACGCTCCCCCTCGCCACTCGCATGGAGACCCGACTTCCCTGGCGCCCCAACGAGAGGCTCACTGACCTCGCCGTCCGACCTCGTGAGAAACGCGCACCCTGGGGCCGCCGCTCGAGAACCACCCGAGACTCCCCCGTCATCGCGAGATGAGGCCTTCGTCTCCTGCATGGCCTAGAGCCAATCTCGGCACCTCTCTCCAAACGCCTCAGGAGGCTTGACTCCCTTGAGTCCACCCAGTGAGCTCCAAGAGATACCCGTCGCGACTCGAGAGCAGAGCGGGGTTTTTGCTTCACTCGAGATGAATGCCTGTCTCCCCGCGTGCGTCTGGAATGCAACCCCGAGATCCCTGTCGCCCCTGGAGAGAACATTGGCTTCTGGACACCAGGCTAGAGGAGGTCTCTTGTGCCTGCAGTCACTCGAGGGCAATCCCCAGCTTTCCTTCGCAACTCGAATGGAAGATTGACTTCCTGGGCCAACACAAGAGGCATCCTGAATTCCCGTCGTAACTCGAGAATTCCGCCGCAATCTGAGAAAACCATCTGGCTCATCATCGCAGATTGAAGCCTTCCCGTACAGGTCAGGAGAAGTCCACGTTTAGGATGGAGGTCCGAAAGGGATACTGGCAACTTGATCACCACAAAAGTTCCCGAAACCCGGGTCGTCCTCGGAGGAACACCGAGGTTTTCGCGCACCGCTCCTCTGGAGCCCTTTCTCCCTCCTGATCTGACAGGAGGGTCGATCCTGTTTGTCTGGAAGGGTTCGAACTTGCCGGTCACTCAAGGATGAGGCCGGCTCTACGAAGACATTCCAGACGTGGCCTTCGTGGGTGTCACATCCGTAGGACCCCGATTCTCGGCCTCGTGATTAAGAAGATGGCGCGGATCACCTCCGACTCCAGCCTGTGAATGCAGTCAACACGAGGGGAGTTTTCTGTCATCGTTTCGAAAAAACCAAGGTTCAACGATTACGAGCAAGCCGGCTCTCTCCCGGGGACCATTCGAGAGGCAAGCGGAGTTCCATGCTCAATCCCAAAGACGAGGCCTGACTCTCCTCTGTCCCCAGTCCTGCAGGGAACTGCGATGGAGTCTGAATCAGAGGTACCTGCGGTTCCTGCCTCACCTGGAGATGAGGCCCTCTTTTTCCAATGCACAAGCCCGAGTGGAGTCCGAGAGGCCCCTGCCACTCAGTTTCCCTGGGTTCTCAAGGCCACATGAGAAGCCCCTGAGGTCACACTGCACAAGTCGAGGGAACCGGGTTTCTGCCTCAACCTGGAAAGCCCTCGAGAGACTTCTTCAGCAGTCTCGAGGCCAGTTCCCTACCATGGCTCTGGGAGCAATGACGCGTCCCCCTCGCCACTCTGCATGGAGACCCGACTTCCCTGGGCGCCCCACGAGAGGCTCACCTGAAGCGCCTCGCCGTCGTACCTCGTGAGAAACCGCACACCATGGGTGCCGCCGGCTGCGAGGAACAACCGCCGAAGACTTCCCCAGTCATCGAGAGATGAGGGCCTTCGTCCTCCTGCATGGCGCTAGAGACGCAATCTCGCGACTTCTCTCCTAAACGCCTCAGGAGGTTGACCCTTTGAGTCCACCCAGTGAGCTCCAAGAGATACCCGTCGCGATTCGAGAGCAGAAGCGGGGTTCGTTGCTTCCACTCGAGATGAATGCCTGTCTCCCGGTGCGTCTGGAATGCAACCCCGAGATCCCGGTCGCCCCTGGAGAGGAAGCTACGGCTTCTGGAACACAAGCCTAGATGAGGTCTTTTGGCCCTTCAGGCACTCGAGAGCAATGCCCAGCTTTCCTTCGCAACTCGAATGGAGAGATTGGGACTTCCCTGGCCAACCACAAGAGGCATCCTGAATTCCCCGTTCGTAACTCGAGAAATCCCGCCGAACTCGAGAAAAAACCACGTGGTTCCCCGTCATCGCAAGAATGAAGCCCTTTCCCGCTACAGCTCTCAGGAGAAGTCCCACGTGAGGATTGAGGTCGAACTGGTTCCTTGGCACTTGTATGCGCCCCCCACAAAGCTTCCCCGGCATCCGTTGTCTCCCTGGAGAGGAACCACGAGGTTTTCCTGGCACCACTTCCTCTGGGCCCCTTCTACCCTCGCTGATCTCGTACAGGATGGGTCGACTCCCCTGCTTTGTCTGGAGTTCCCGACCTTCGGTCCGTACGTCAAGCTGAGGCCAGGTCTGTCCGACGACATTCCGGAGTGGCTGTGGTGCTTCCACGTGGGAAGCACCCCGATTTCCCGGTCCCCTCTTGATAAGAACCCGATGCCCGGGACACCTCTCCGAACTCCACCCTGTGAATGAAGTCAACACCAAAGGAAGTGACTCGCCCGTGCATCGTCCGGAAAAACCCCACGGTTCCAAATACAAGCTCGACAAGTGGCCTCTCTCCCCGGGACACCTCGAGAGGCAAGCCGAGTTCCATGCCTCAACCCAAGACGATGCCAGACTCTCCTGTCCCCATTCTGCAGGGACCCTGCGATCGGAGTCTGAAATCAGAGGAACCCTGAGTTTACTGCCCAACGGAGATGAGGCCCTTTTCCAATGCACCAAACCCAGTGGGAGTCCCGAGAGGCCCCTCCCACCTCCAGTTTCCCTGGCTTCTCAGAGCCACCATGAGAAGCCCCCTGAGGTCACCTGCACAAGTCGAGGGAAGCCAGGGTTTTCTGCCTCAACCGAGAAGGCCTCGAGAAACCTTCTTCAACACGTCTCCAGGCCAGA
>NW_020191874.1:0-43720 GCF_002263795.3 Bos taurus | reverse complement strand
CGTGACCAGTACATGGTTGCTACGTGATCATTGCATGATCAGCCACGTGAGCAGTGCATGATAGCCACGTGATCAGTGCATGATCAGTCACGTGATCAGTACATGATCAGTCAACTGAACAGTGCATGATCATTTACGTGATCTGAGCATGATCAGTCACGTGACCAGTATATGGTAGCTACGTGAACATTGCATGACCAGCCAGGTGAGAAGTGCATGATAGCCACGTGATGTGTGCATGATCAGGTTACGTGAGCAGAGTATGATCAGCCACGTGATCAGTGCATGAGTGCCACGTGATCAGTGCATGATCAGTCACGTGACAGGTGTGTGGTAAGCCACGTGAACAATGCATGTTCAGCCACGTGATCAATGCATGATATCCACGTGATCAGTGCATGATCAGTTCCATGAACAGTGTGTGATCAGCCACGTGAGCAGTGCATGGTCAGACAGGTGAACAGTGTATGATCAGTCACGTGACCAGTATATGGTAGCTACGTGATCATTGCATGATCAGCCATGTGATCTGTGCATGATAGCCACGTGATCACTGCATGATAGCCACGTGATCAGTGCATGATCAGTCACGTGATCAGTGCATGATCAGCCACGTGATCAGTGCATGATAGCCACGTGATCAGTGCATGATCAGTCACGTGATCAGTGCATGATCAGTCACGTGATCAGTGTATGATCAGCCACGTGATCAGTGCATGATCAGCCACATGACCAGTGCATGATCAATTACGTGATCAGTGCATGATCATTCACGTGACCAGTACATGGTAGCTACGTGATCATTGCATGATCAGCCACGTGAGCAGTGCGTGATAGCCACGTGATCAGTGCATGATCAGCCACGTGATCAGTGCATAATCAGTCACGTGATCAGTGCATGGTCAGTCACGTGATCAGTGCATGATCATCCACGTGATCAGTGCATGTGGAGTCATGTAGTCAATGCCTGATAGCGCCATAATCAGTGCACGATCAGTCCCGTGATGAGTGTATGATCAGCCAAGTGATCAGTGCAAGATAGCTACGTGATCAGTGCATGATCAGTCACATGAAAAGTGCATGATCAGCCACGTCATCAGTGCATGATAGCCACGTGAGCAGTGCATACAATTACGTGGTCAGTGCATGCGCAATCACGTGATCAGTGCATGAGAGCCACGTGATCAGTGCATGATCATTCACGTGATAGGTGTGTGATCAGCGACGTGAACAGTGCATGCTCAGTCACGTGTTCAGGGCCTGCTGAGCTGCGTGATTACTGTCTGCTCATCTGCTTGACAATTGCCAGCTGAGCTGTACGATTCCTGTCTGTCATCTCTTGACAATTGCCACCTGTGCTGCATAATTCCTGCCTGCTCATCTACTTGATTATTGCCAGCTGAGCAGCATGATTTCTCAGAGCTGAGTTCCATGATTATAGCCTGCTGACTGATTCCTGCCTACTCAGCTCTTTGTTCATTGCCTCCAGATGCACATGATCAGTGTGTGACACCAAACATGATCAGCACATGATCAGTCACATGATGAATGCATGATAAGCCAGGTGATCAGTGCATGATCAATTACGTGATCAGTGCAATGATCAGTCATGTGACCAGTACATGGTAGCTGCGTGATCACTGCATGATCAGCCACGTGAGCAGTGCATGATAGCCACGTGATCAGTGCATGATCAGTCACGTGATCTGTGCATGATCAGTCACGTGTTCAGTGCATGATCAGCCACGTGATCAGTGAATGATCAATTACGTGATCAGTGCATGATCACTCACGGGACCAGTACATGGTAGCTACGTGATCATTACATGATCAGCCACGTGATCAGTGCATGATCAATTACGTGATCAGTGCATGATCAGTTACGTGAGCAGTGTATGATCAGCCACGTGATCAGTGCATGGTCAGACACGTGAACAGTGTATGATTAGCCACGTGATCAGTGCATGATATCCAAGTGATCAGTGCTTGATCAATCACGTGATCAGTGTATGATCAGCCAGGTGAACAGTGCATGCTCAGTCACGTGATCAGGGACTGCTGAGCTGCACGATTCCTGCCTGTCATCTGCTTGACAATTGCCAGCTGTGCTGTGTAATTCCTGCCTGCTCAGCTGCTTGATTATTTGCCAGCTGAGCAGCATGATTCCTCACAGCTGAGTTCCATGATTATTGCTGCTGACTGTTTGATTCATGCCTACTCAGCTCTTTGTTTATTGCCTCCAGAGGCACAATGATCATGTATGATAGCAACATGCTCAGCGCATGATCAGTCACATGTCAGCGCCATTAAGTCACGTGATCACTACATGATAGTCATGTGATCAGTCCATGCTCAGTCACCGGTATCAGTGCATGATCAGCCACGTGATAGTGCATGATAGCCACGTGATCATTGCATATAGCCACGTGATCAGTGCATGATCAGCCAGGTGATCAGTTGAATGATTGCTACGTGATCAGTTCATGATTAGTCACGTGATCTGTGCATGACCAGTAAGGTGATCAGTGTATGATCAGCCACGTGAACAGTGCATGATAGCCACGTGATCAGTGCATGATCAGTCACCTGATGGGTGTATGATCTGTCACGTGACCGGTACATGGTAGCTACATGATCATTGCATGATCAGCCACGTGAGTAGTGCATGATAGCCAGGTGATCAGTGCATGATCTGTGACGTGATCAGTGCATGATCAGTCATGTAATCTGTGCATGACCAGGCACGTGATCAGTGTATGACCAGCCATGTGATCAGTGCATTAAAGCCACGTGATCAGTGGATGTTAAGTCACGTGATCAGTGCATGATCAGTTAAGTGATCAGTGCATGATCAGCCACATGATCAGTGCATGATCAATTACGTCATCAGTGCATGATCAGTCACGTGACAGTACATGGTAGCTGCGTGATCAGTGTATGACCAGCAAGTGATCAGTGCATGATAGCCACGTGATCAGTGCATGATCAGTCACGGGATCAGTGCATGATGAGCCACGTGATCAGTGCTGGATCAATTACATGATCAGTGCATGATCAGTCAGGTGACCAGTACATGGTTGCTACGTGATCATTGCATGATCACCCATTTGAGGAGAGCATGATAGCCACGTGATCAGTGCATGATCAGTCACGTGATCAGTACATGATCAGTCACGGGAACAGTGCATGATCATTTACGTGATCTGTGCATGATCATTCACGTGACCAGTATATGGTAGCGACGTGATCATTGCATGACCAGCCACGTGAGCAGTGCATGATAGCCACGTGATGTGTGCATGATCAGTCACGTGATCAGTGCATGATCAGCCACGTGATCAGTGCATGACCAGTCACGTGATTAGTGCATGATCAGCCACGTGATCAGTGCATGATTAATTTATGTGATTAGTGCATGATCAGTCACGTGACCAGTACATGGTAGCTACATGATCATTGCATGATCAGCCACGTGATCAGTGCATGATCAATTACGTGATTAGTGCATGATCAGTCACGTGACCAGTACATGGTAGCTACGTGATCATTGCATGATCAGCCACGTGATCAGTGCATGATCAGTCACGTGATCAGTGTATGATCAGCCACGTGATCAGTGCATGATCAATTACGTGATCAGTGCATGATAGTCACGTGACCAGTACATGGTAGCTACGTGATCATTACATGATCTGCCATGTGAACCTTGCATGAGAGCAACGAGATCAGTGCATGATCAGTCACGTGATCAGTGCATGATCAGTCACGTGAACAGTGCATGATAAGTCACCTGATCAGTGTATGATCAATTACGTGCTCAGTGCATGATCACTCACGTGACCAGTACATGGTAGCTACGTGATCATTGCATGGTCAGCCACGTGAGCAGTGCATGATAGCCGCGTGATCACTGCATGATCTGTCACATGATCAGTGTATGTTTATCCACGTGATTAGTGCATGATAGCCACGTGATCAGTGCATGATCAGTCACGTGATACGTGTGTGATCAGCCACGTGATCAGTGCATGATGAGTCAGGTGATCAGTGCAGGATTAATTACGTGATCAGTGCATGATCAGTCACGTGACCAGTACATGGTTGCTACGTGATCATTGCATGATCAGCCACGTGAGCAGTGCATGATAGCCACGTGATCAGTGCATGATCAGTCACGTGATCAGTACATGATCAGTCAACTGAACAGTGCATGATCATTTACGTGATCTGAGCATGATCAGTCACGTGACCAGTATATGGTAGCTACGTGAACATTGCATGACCAGCCAGGTGAGAAGTGCATGATAGCCACGTGATGTGTGCATGATCAGTTACGTGAGCAGAGTATGATCAGCCACGTGATCAGTGCATGAGTGCCACGTGATCAGTGCATGATCAGTCACGTGACAGGTGTGTGGTAAGCCACGTGAACAATGCATGTTCAGCCACGTGATCAATGCATGATATCCACGTGATCAGTGCATGATCAGTTCCATGAACAGTGTGTGATCAGCCACGTGAGCAGTGCATGGTCAGACAGGTGAACAGTGTATGATCAGTCACGTGACCAGTATATGGTAGCTACGTGATCATTGCATGATCAGCCATGTGATCTGTGCATGATAGCCACGTGATCACTGCATATAGCCACGTGATCAGTGCATGATCAGTCACGTGATCAGTGCATGATCAGCCACGTGATCAGTGCATGAACAGGCACGTGATCAGTATGACCAGCCAAGTGATCAGTGCATGATAGCCACGTGATCAGTGCATGATCAGTCACGTGATCAGTGCATGATCATCAGTGATCAGTGTATGATCAGCCACGTGATCAGTGCATGATCAGCCACATGACCAGTGCATGATCAATTACGTGATCAGTGCATGATCATTCACGTGACCAGTACATGGTAGCTACGTGATCATTGCATGATCAGCCACGTGAGCAGTGCGTGATAGCCACGTGATCAGTGCATGATCAGCCACGTGATCAGTGCATGATCAGTCACGTGATCAGTGCATGGTCAGTCACGTGATCAGTGCATGATCATCCACGTGATCAGTGCATGTGGAGTCATGTAGTCAATGCCTGATAGCGCCATAATCAGTGCACGATCAGTCCCGTGATGAGTGTATGATCAGCCAAGTGATCAGTGCAAGATAGCTACGTGATCAGTGCATGATCAGTCACATGAAAGTGCATGATCAGCCACGTCATCAGTGCATGATAGCCACGTGAGCAGTGCATACAATTACGTGGTCAGTGCATGCGCAATCACGTGATCAGTGCATGAGAGCCACGTGATCAGTGCATGATCATTCACGTGATAGGTGTGTGATCAGCGACGTGAACAGTGCATGCTCAGTCACGTGATCAGGGCCTGCTGAGCTGCGTGATTACTGTCTGCTCATCTGCTTGACAATTGCCAGCTGAGCTGTACGATTCCTGTCTGTCATCTCCTTGACAATTGCCACCTGTGCTGCATAATTCCTGCCTGCTCATCTACTTGATTATTGCCAGCTGAGCAGCATGATTTCTCAGAGCTGAGTTCCATGATTATAGCCTGCTGACTGATTCCTGCCTACTCAGCTCTTTGTTCATTGCCTCCAGATGCACATGATCAGTGTGTGACACCAAACATGATCAGCACATGATCAGTCACATGATGAATGCATGATAAGCCAGGTGATCAGTGCATGATCAATTACGTGATCAGTGCATGATCAGTCATGTGACCAGTACATGGTAGCTGCGTGATCACTGCATGATCAGCCACGTGAGCAGTGCATGATAGCCACGTGATCAGTGCATGATCAGTCACGTGATCTGTGCATGATCAGTCACGTGTTCAGTGCATGATCAGCCACGTGATCAGTGAATGATCAATTACGTGATCAGTGCATGATCACTCACGGGACCAGTACATGGTAGCTACGTGATCATTACATGATCAGCCACGTGATCAGTGCATGATCAATTACGTGATCAGTGCATGATCAGTTACGTGAGCAGTGTATGATCAGCCACGTGATCAGTGCATGGTCAGACACTGTGAACAGTGTATGATTAGCCACGTGATCAGTGCATGATATCCAAGTGATCAGTGCTTGATCAATCACGTGATCAGTGTATGATCAGCCAGGTGAACAGTGCATGCTCCAGTCACGTGATCAGGGACTGCTGAGCTGCGTGATTCCTGTCTGCTCATCTGCTTGACAATTGCCAGCTGAGCTGCACGATTCCTGCCTGTCATCTGCTTGACAATTGCCAGCTGTGCTGTGTAATTCCTGCCTGCTCAGCTGCTTGATTATTGCCAGCTGAGCAGCATGATTCCTCACAGCTGAGTTCCATGATTATTGCCTGCTGACTGTTTGATTCATGCCTACTCAGCTCTTTGTTTATTGCCTCCAGAGGCACATGATCAGTGTATGATAGCAAACATGCTCAGCGCATGATCAGTCACATGGTCAGCGCCATTAAGTCACGTGATCACTACATGATAGTCATGTGATCAGCCATGCTCAGTCACGGTATCAGTGCATGATCAGCCACGTGATCAAGTGCTGATCCAACCGATGAATCATTTGCATGAAATAGCCCACGTGATCAGCTGGATGCATCAGCCAGGTAGATCAGTGAATGATTGCTACGTTGATCATTCATGAATTAAGTCCACGTGAATCTTGTGCCATGGACCAGGCCCACGCGCTCACTCAGGTGGTATGATCAACCACGTGGTGAACAGTGCTTGATAAAGCCACGTGAATTCAGTGATCGATCAGTTACACCTGATGGTGTATGTCTTGTCACGTGACCGGTACATGGTGCTAACCATGATCAGTGCATGATCATGTCTTCACGTTGAGTAGTGGCATGATAACGCCAGGTATCAGTGCATGATCTGTGACCGTGATCAGTAGCATGATCCAGTCATGTAATCTGTGCAATGACTCAGGCACGGTGATCAGTGTAATTGCCCAGCCATGTTGGATCGAGTGGCCAATTAAAGCCCACGTGATCAGTGCATTGATAAGTCACGTGATTCAGATGCATGAATCAGTTAAGTGATCAGTGCATGATACCACATGATCAGTGCAATGTCTATCATGTGCAGATCAGTCACGTGACGAGTACATGGTAGCTGCTGATCAGTGTATGACCAGCCAAGTGATCAGTGCATGATAGCACGTGATCAGTGCATGCTCAGTCACGGGATCAGTGCATGATGAGCCACGTGATCAGTGCTGGATCAATTACATGATCAGTGCATGATCAGTCAGGTGACCAGTACATGGTTGCTACTGATCATTGCATGATCACCCACTGAGAGAGCATGATAGCCACGTGATCAGTGCATGATCAGTCACGTGATCAGTACATGATCAGTCACGGGAACAGTGCATGATCATTTACGTGATCTGTGCATGATCATCACGTGACCATATATGGTAGCGACGTGATCATTGCATGACCAGCCACGTGACAGTGCATGATAGCCACGTGATGTGTGCATGATCAGTCACGTGATCAGTGCATGATCAGCCACGTGATCAGTGCATGACCGTCACGTGATTAGTGCATGATCAGCCACGTGATCAGTGCATGATCAATTACGTGATTAGTGCATGATCAGTCACGTGACCAGTACATGGTATCTACGTGATCATTGCATGATCAGCCACGTGATCAGTGCATGATCAGTCACGTGATCAGTGTATGATCAGCCACGTGATCAGTGCATGATCAATTACGTGATCAGTGCATGATATCACGTGACCAGTACATGGTAGCTACGTGATCATTACATGATCTGCCATGTGAAACCTTGCATGAAGCAACGAGATCAGTGCATGATCAGTCACTGATCAGTGCATGATCAGTCACGTGAACAGTGCATGATAAGTCACCTGATCAGTGTATGATCAATTACGTGCTCAGTGCATGATCACTCACGTGACCAGTACATGGTAGCTACGTGATCATTGCATGGTCAGCCACGTGAGCAGTGCATGATAGCCGCGTGATCACTGCATGATCTGTCACATGATCAGTGTATGTTTATCCACGTGATTAGTGCATGATAGCCACGTGATCAGTGCATGATCAGTCACGGATACGTGTGTGATCAGCCACGTTATGAGTGCATGATGAGTCAGGTGATCAGTGCAGGATTAATTACTGATCAGTGCATGATCAGTCACGTGACCAGTACATGGTTGCTACGTGATCATTGCATGATCAGCCACGTGAGCAGTGCATGATAGCCACGTGATCAGTGCATGATCAGTCACGTGATCAGTACATGATCAGTCAACTGAACAGTGCATGATCATTTACGTGATCTGAGCATGATCAGTCACGTGACCAGTATATGGTAGCTACGTGAACATTGCATGACCAGCCAGGTGAGAAGTGCATGATAGCCACGTGATGTGTGCATGATCAGTTACGTGAGCAGAGTATGATCAGCCACGTGATCAGTGCATGAGTGCCACGTGATCAGTGCATGATCAGTCAGTGACAGGTTGTGGTAAGCCACGTGAACAATGCATGTTCAGCCACGTGATCAATGCATGATATCCACCTGATCAGTGCATGATCAGTTCCATGAACAGTGTGTGATCAGCCACGTGAGCAGTGCATGGTCAGACAGGTGAACAGTGTATGATCAGTCACGTGACCAGTATATGGTAGCTACGTGATCATTGCATGATCAGCCATGTGATCTGTGCATGATAGCCACGTGATCACTGCATGATAGCCACGTGATCAGTGCATGATCAGTCACGTGATCAGTGCATGATCAGCCACGTGATCAGTGCATGATAGCCACGTGATCAGTGCATGATCAGTCACGTGATCAGTGCATGATCAGTCACGTGATCAGTGTATGATCAGCCACGTGATCAGTGCATGATCAGCCACATGACCAGTGCATGATCAATTACGTGATCAGTGCATGATCATTCACGTGACCAGTACATGGTAGCTACGTGATCATTGCATGATCAGCCACGTGAGCAGTGCGTGATAGCCACGTGATCAGTGCATGATCAGCCACGTGATCAGTGCATGACAGTCACGTGATCAGTGCATGTCAGTCACGTGATCAGTGCATGATCATCCACGTGATCAGTGCAGGTGGAGTCATGTAGTCAATGCTGATAGCGCCATAATCAGTGCACGATCAGTCCCGTGATGAGTGTATGATCAGCCAAGTGATCAGTGCAAGATAGCTACGTGATCAGTGCATGATCAGTCACATGAAAAGTGCATGATCAGCCACGTCATCAGTGCATGATAGCCACGTGAGCAGTGCATACAATTACGTGGTCAGTGCATGCGCAATCACGTGATCAGTGCATGAGAGCCACGTGATCAGTGCATGATCATTCACGTGATAGGTGTGTGATCAGCGACGTGAACAGTGCATGCTCAGTCACATGTCAGGGCCTGCTGAGCTGCGTGATTACTGTCTGCTCATCTGCTTGACAATTTCCAGCTGAGCTGTACGATTCCTGTCTGTCATCTCCTTGACAATTGCCACCTGTGCTGCATAATCCTGCCTGCTCATCTACTTGATTATTGCCAGCTGAGCAGCATGATTTCTCAGAGCTGAGTTCCATGATTATAGCCTGCTGACTGATTCCTGCCTACTCAGCTCTTTGTTCATTGCCTCCAGATGCACATGATCAGTGTGTGACACCAAACATGATCAGCACATGATCAGTCACATGATGAATGCATGATAAGCCAGGTGATCAGTGCATGATCAATTACGTGATCAGTGCATGATCAGTCATGTGACCAGTACATGGTAGCTGCGTGATCACTGCATGATCAGCCACGTGAGCAGTGCATGATAGCCACGTGATCAGTGCATGATCAGTCACGTGATCTGTGCATGATCAGTCACGTGTTCAGTGCATGATCAGCCACGTGATCAGTGAATGATCAATTACGTGATCAGTGCATGATCACTCACGGGACCAGTACATGGTAGCTACGTGATCATTACATGATCAGCCACGTGATCAGTGCATGATCAATTACGTGATCAGTGCATGATCAGTTACGGGAGCAGTGTATGATCAGCCACGTGATCAGTGCATGGTCAGACACGTGAACAGTGTATGGATTAGCCACGTGATCAGTGCATGATATCCAAGTGATCAGTGCTTGATCAATCACGGTGATCAGTGTATGATCAGCCAGGTGAACAGTGCATGCTCCAGTCACAGTGATCAGGGACTGCTGAGCTGCGGGATTCCTGTCTGCTCAATTGCTTGACAATTGCCAGCTGAGCTTGCACGATTCCTGCCTGTCAATCTGCTTGACATGCCAGCTGTGCTGTGTAATTCCTGGCCTGCTCAGCTGCTTGATTATGCCAGCTGAGCAGCATGATTCCTCACAGCTGAGTTCCAAGATTATTGGCCTGCTGACTGTTTGATTCATGCCTACTCAGCTCTTTGTTTATTGCCTCCAGAGGCACATGATCAGTGTATGATAGCAAACATGCTCAGCGCATGATCAGTTCACATGGGTCAGCGCCATTAAGTCACGTGATCACTACATGATAGTCATGTGATCAGTCCATGCTCAGTCACGGTATCAGTGCATGATCAGCCACGTGATCAGTGCATGATAGCCACGTGATCATTGCATGATAGCCACGTGATCAGTGCATGATCAGCCAGGTGATCAGTGAATGATTGCTACGTGATCAGTTCATGATTAGTCACGTGATCTGTGCATGACCAGGCAGGTGATCATGTATGATCAGCCACGTGAACAGTGCATGATAGCCACGTGATCAGTGCATGATCAGTCACCTGATGGGTGTATGATCTGTCACGTGACCGGTACATGGTAGCTACATGATCATTGCATGATCAGCCCACGTGAGTAGTGCATGATAGCCAGGTGATCAGTGCATGATCTGTGACGTGATCAGTGCATGATCAGTCATGTAATCTGTGCATGACCAGGCACGTGATCAGTGTATGACCAGCCATGTGATCAGTGCATTAAAGCCACGTGATCAGTGCATGATAAGTCACGTGATCAGTGCATGATCAGTTAAGTGATCAGTGCATGATCAGCCACATGATCAGTGCATGATCAATTACGTCATCAGTGCATGATCAGTCACGTGACGAGTACATGGTAGCTGCGTGATCAGTGTATGACCAGCCAAGTGATCAGTGCATGATAGCCACGTGATCAGTGCATGATCAGTCACGGATCAGTGCATGAATGAGCCACGTGATCAGTGCTGGATCAATTACATGATCAGTGCATGATCAGTCAGGTGACCAGTACATGGTTGCTACAGTGATCATTGCATGATCACCCACTTGAGGAGAGCATGATAGCCATGTGATCAGTGCATGATCAGTCACGTGATCAGTACATGATCAGTCACGGGGAACAGTGCATGATCATTATACGTGATCTGTGCATGATCATTCACGTGACCAGTATATGGTAGCGACGTGAATCATTGCATGACCAGCCACGTGACAGTGCATGATAGCCACGTGATGTGTGCATGATCAGTTCACGTTGATCAGTGCAGTATCAGCCACGTCGGATCAGTGCATGAACCCGTCACGTGATTAGTGCAGATGATCAGCCACTGTATCAGTGCTATGAATCAATACGTGATTATGTGCATGATCACGTCACCGTGACCAGTAACATGGTAGCTACGTGATCATTGCATGAATCAGCCACGTGATCAGTGCATGATGCATGTCACGTGATCAGTGTATAGATCAGCCACGTGATCAGTGCTATGAATCAATTAACGTGATCAGTGCATGAAGTCACGGTGACCAGTACATGGTAGCTACGTGATATCATCTACATGATCTTCCATGGTGACCTTGCATAGTAGCAACGAGATCAGTGCATGATCAGTCACGTGAACAGTGCATGATAAGTCCCGTGAACAGTCATGATAAGTCACCTGATCAGTGTAATGATCAATTACGTGCTCAGTGCATGATCACTCACGTGACCAGTACATGGTAGCTACGTGATCATTGCATGGTCAGCCACGTGAGCAGTGCATGATAGCCGCGTGATCACTGCATGATCTGTCACATGATCAGTGTATGTTTATCCACGTGATTAGTGCATGATAGCCACGTGATCAGTGCATGATCAGTCACGTGATACGTGTGTGATCAGCCACGTGATCAGTGCATGATGAGTCAGGTGATCAGTGCAGGATTAATTACGTGATCAGTGCATGATCAGTCACGTGACCAGTACATGGTTGCTACGTGATCATTGCATGATCAGCCACGTGAGCAGTGCATGATAGCCACGTGATCAGTGCATGATCAGTCACGTGATCAGTACATGATCAGTCAACTGAACAGTGCATGATCATTTACGTGATCTGAGCATGATCAGTCACGTGACCAGTATATGGTAGCTACGTGAACATTGCATGACCAGCCAGGTGAGAAGTGCATGATAGCCACGTGATGTGTGCATGATCAGTTACGTGAGCAGAGTATGATCAGCCACGTGATCAGTGCATGAGTGCCACGTGATCAGTGCATGATCAGTCACGTGACAGGTGTGTGGTAAGCCACGTGAACAATGCATGTTCAGCCACGTGATCAATGCATGATATCCACGTGATCAGTGCATGATCAGTTCCATGAACAGTGTGTGATCAGCCACGTGAGCAGTGCATGGTCAGACAGGTGAACAGTGTATGATCAGTCACGTGACCAGTATATGGTAGCTACGTGATCATTGCATGATCAGCCATGTGATCTGTGCATGATAGCCACGTGATCACTGCATGATAGCCACGTGATCAGTGCATGATCAGTCACGTGATCAGTGCATGATCAGCCACGTGATCAGTGCATGACGAGGCACGTGATCAGTATGACAGCCAAGTGATCAGTGCATGATAGCCACGTGATCAGTGCATGATCAGTCACGTGATCAGTGCATGATCAGTCACGTGATCAGTGTATGATCAGCCACGTGATCAGTGCATGATCAGCCACATGACCAGTGCATGATCAATTACGTGATCAGTGCATGATCATTCACGTGACCAGTACATGGTAGCTACGTGATCATTGCATGATCAGCCACGTGAGCAGTGCGTGATAGCCACGTGATCAGTGCATGATCAGCCACGTGATCAGTGCATAATCAGTCACGTGATCAGTGCATGGTCAGTCACGTGATCAGTGCATGATCATCCACGTGATCAGTGCATGTGGGAGTCATGTAAGTCAATGCATGATAGCGCCATAATCAGTGCACGATCAGTCCCGTGATGAGTGTATGATCAGCAAGTGATCAGTGCAAGATAGCTACGTGATCAGTGCATGATCAGTCACATGATAAGTGCATGATCAGCCACGTCATCAGTGCATGATAGCCACGTGAGCAGTGCATACAATTACGTGGTCAGTGCATGCGCAATCACGTGATATGTGCATGAGAGCCACGTGATCAGTGCATGATCATTCACGTGATAGGTGTGTGATCAGCGACGTGAACAGTGCACGCTCAGTCACGTGTTCAGGGCCTGCTGAGCTGCGTGATTACTGTCTGCTCATCTGCTTGACAATGCCAGCTGAGCTGTACGATTCCTGTCTGTCATCTGCCTTGACAATTGCCACCTGTGCTGCATAATTCCTGCCTGCTCATCTACTTGATTATTGCCAGCTGAGCAGCATGATTTCTCAGAGCTGAGTTCCATGATTATAGCCTGCTGACTGATTCCTGCCTACTCAGCTCTTTGTTCATTGCCTCCAGATGCACATGATCAGTGTGTGACACCAAACATGATCAGCACATGATCAGTCACATGATGAATGCATGATAAGCCAGGTGATCAGTGCATGATCAATTACGTGATCAGTGCAAGATCAGTCATGTGACCAGTACATGGTAGCTGCGTGATCACTGCATGATCAGCCACGTGAGCAGTGCATGATAGCCACGTGATCAGTGCATGATCAGTCACGTGATCTGTGCATGATCAGTCACGTGTTCAGTGCATGATCAGCCACGTGATCAGTGAATGATCAATTACGTGATCAGTGCATGATCACTCACGGGACCAGTACATGGTAGCTACGTGATCATTACATGATCAGCCACATGATCAGTGCATGATCAATTGCGTGATCAGTGCATGATCAGTTACGTGAGCAGTGTATGATCAGCCACGTGATCAGTGCATGGTCAGACACGTGAACAGTGTATGATTAGCCACGTGATCAGTGCATGATATCCAAGTGATCAGTGCTTGATCAATCACGTGATCAGTGTATGATCAGCCAGGTGAACAGTGCATGCTCAGTCACGTGATCAGGGACTGCTGAGCTTCGTGATTCCTGTCTGCTCATCTGCTTGACAATAGCCAGCTGAGCTGCACGATTCCTGCCTGTCATCTGCTTGACAATTGCCAGCTGTGCTGTGTAATTCCTGCCTGCTCAGCTGCTTGATTATTGCCAGCTGAGCAGCATGATTCCTCACAGCTGAGTTCCATGATTATTGCCTGCTGACTCTTTGATTCATGCCTACTCAGCTCTTTGTTTATTGCCTCCAGAGGCACATGATCAGTGTATGATAGCAAACATGCTCAGCGCATGATCAGTCACATGGTCAGCGCCATTAAGTCACGTGATCACTACATGATAGTCATGTGATCAGTCCATGCTCAGTCACGGTATCAGTGCATGATCAGCCACGTGATCAGTGCATGATAGCCACGTGATCATTGCATGATAGCCACGTGATCAGTGCATGATCAGCCAGGTGATCATTGAATGATTGCTACGTGATCAGTTCATGATTAGTCACGTGATCTGTGCATGACCAGGCAGGTGATCAGTGTATGATCAGCCACGTGAACAGTGCATGATAGCCACGTGATCAGTGCATGATCAGTCACCTGATGGGTGTATGATCTGTCACGTGACCGGTACATGGTAGCTACATGATCATTGCATGATCAGCCCGTGAGTAGTGCATGATAGCCAGGTGATCAGTGCATGATCTGTGACGTGATCAGTGCATGATCAGTCATGTAATCTGTGCATGACCAGGCACGTGATCAGTGTATGACCAGCCATGTGATCAGTGCATTAAAGCCACGTGATCAGTGCATGATCAGTCACGTGATCTGTGCATGATCAGTCACGTGTTCAGTGCATGATCAGCCACGTGATCAGTGAATGATCAATTACGTGATCAGTGCATGATCACTCACGGGACCAGTACATGGTAGCTACGTGATCATTACATGATCAGCCACGTGATCAGTGCATGATCAATTACGTGATCAGTGCATGATCAGTTACGTGAGCAGTGTATGATCAGCCACGTGATCAGTGCATGGTCAGACATGTGAACAGTGTATGATTAGCCACGTGATCAGTGCATGATATCCAAGTGATCAGTGCTTGATCAATCACGTGATCAGTGTATGATCAGCCAGGTGAACAGTGCATGCTCAGTCACGTGATCAGGGACTGCTGAGCTGCGTGATTACTGTCTCCTCATCTGCTTGACAATTGCCAGCTGAGCTGCACGATTCCTGCCTGTCATCTGCTTGACAATTGCCAGCTGTGCTGTGTAATTCCTGCCTGCTCAGCTGCTTGATTATTGCCAGCTGAGCAGCATGATTCCTCACAGCTGAGTTCCATGATTATTGCCTGCTGACTCTTTGATTCATGCCTACTCAGCTCTTTGTTTATTGCCTCCAGAGGCACATGATCAGTGTATGATAGCAAACATGCTCAGCGCATGATCAGTCACATGGTCAGCGCCATTAAGTCACGTGATCACTACATGATAGTCATGTGATCAGTCCATGCTCAGTCACGGTATCAGTGCATGATCAGCCACGTGATCAGTGCATGATAGCCACGTGATCATTGCATGATAGCCACGTGATCAGTGCATGATCAGCCAGGTGATCAGTGAATGATTGCTACGTGATCAGTTCATGATTAGTCACGTGATCTGTGCATGACCAGGCAGGTGATCAGTGTATGATCAGCCACGTGAACAGTGCATGATAGCCACGTGATCAGTGCATGATCAGTCACCTGATGGGTGTATGATCTGTCACGTGACCGGTACATGGTAGCTACATGATCATTGCATGATCAGCCACGTGAGTAGTGCATGATAGCCAGGTGATCAGTGCATGATCTGTGACGTGATCAGTGCATGATCAGTCATGTAATCTGTGCATGACCAGGCACGTGATCAGTGTATGACCAGCCATGTGATCAGTGCATTAAAGCCACGTGATCAGTGCATGATAAGTCACGTGATCAGTGCATGATCAGTTAAGTGATCAGTGCATGATCAGCCACATGATCAGTGCATGATCAATTACGTCATCAGTGCATGATCAGTCACGTGACGAGTACATGGTAGCTGCGTGATCAGTGTATGACCAGCCAAGTGATCAGTGCATGATAGCCACGTGATCAGTGCATGATCAGTCACGGGATCAGTGCATGATGAGCCACGTGATCAGTGCTGGATCAATTACATGATCAGTGCATGATCAGTCAGGTGACCAGTACATGGTTGCTACGTGATCATTGCATGATCACCCACTTGAGGAGAGCATGATAGCCACGTGATCAGTGCATGATCAGTCACGTGATCAGTACATGATCAGTCACGGGAACAGTGCATGATCATTTACGTGATCTGTGCATGATCATTCACGTGACCAGTATATGGTAGCGACGTGATCATTGCATGACCAGCCACGTGAGCAGTGCATGATAGCCACGTGATGTGTGCATTATCAGTCACGTGATCAGTGCATGATCAGCCACGTGATCAGTGCATGACCAGTCACGTGATTAGTGCATGATCACCCACGTGATCAGTGCATGATCAATTATGTGATTAGTGCATGATCAGTCACGTGACCAGTACATGGTAGCTACATGATCATTGCATGATCAGCCACGTGATCAGTGCATGATCAATTACGTGATTAGTGCATGATCAGTCACGTGACCAGTACATGGTAGCTACGTGATCATTGCATGATCAGCCACGTGATCAGTGCATGATCAGTCACGTGATCAGTGTATGATCAGCCACGTGATCAGTGCATGATCAATTACGTGATCAGTGCATGATAGTCACGTGACCAGTACATGGTAGCTACGTGATCATTACATGATCTGCCATGTGAACCTTGCATGAGAGCAACGAGATCAGTGCATGATCAGTCACGTGATCAGTGCATGATCAGTCACGTGAACAGTGCATGATAAGTCACCTGATCAGTGTATGATCAATTACGTGCTCAGTGCATGATCACTCACGTGACCAGTACATGGTAGCTACGTGATCATTGCATGGTCAGCCACGTGAGCAGTGCATGATAGCCGCGTGATCACTGCATGATCTGTCACATGATCAGTGTATGTTTATCCACGTGATTAGTGCATGATAGCCACGTGATCAGTGCATGATCAGTCACGTGATACGTGTGTGATCAGCCACGTGATCAGTGCATGATGAGTCAGGTGATCAGTGCAGGATTAATTACGTGATCAGTGCATGATCAGTCACGTGACCAGTACATGGTTGCTACGTGATCATTGCATGATCAGCCACGTGAGCAGTGCATGATAGCCACGTGATCAGTGCATGATCAGTCACGTGATCAGTACATGATCAGTCAACTGAACAGTGCATGATCATTTACGTGATCTGAGCATGATCAGTCACGTGACCAGTATATGGTAGCTACGTGAACATTGCATGACCAGCCAGGTGAGAAGTGCATGATAGCCACGTGATGTGTGCATGATCAGTTACGTGAGCAGAGTATGATCAGCCACGTGATCAGTGCATGAGTGCCACGTGATCAGTGCATGATCAGTCACGTGACAGGTGTGTGGTAAGCCACGTGAACAATGCATGTTCAGCCACGTGATCAATGCATGATATCCACGTGATCAGTGCATGATCAGTTCCATGAACAGTGTGTGATCAGCCACGTGAGCAGTGCATGGTCAGACAGGTGAACAGTGTATGATCAGTCACGTGACCAGTATATGGTAGCTACGTGATCATTGCATGATCAGCCATGTGATCTGTGCATGATAGCCACGTGATCACTGCATGATAGCCACGTGATCAGTGCATGATCAGTCACGTGATCAGTGCATGATCAGCCACGTGATCAGTGCATGACGAGGCACGTGATCAGTATGACCAGCCAAGTGATCAGTGCATGATAGCCACGTGATCAGTGCATGATCAGTCACGTGATCAGTGCATGATCAGTCACGTGATCAGT
This sequence comes from Bos taurus, assembly GCF_002263795.3. Lineage (NCBI taxonomy): Eukaryota > Metazoa > Chordata > Mammalia > Artiodactyla > Bovidae > Bos > Bos taurus. The sequence goes on along the minus strand of NW_020191874.1, from coordinate 25,379 downwards.
GTATGATCAGCCACGTGATCAGTGCATGATCAGCCACATGACCAGTGCATGATCAATTACGTGATCAGTGCATGATCATTCACGTGACCAGTACATGGTAGCTACGTGATCATTGCATGATCAGCCACGTGAGCAGTGCGTGATAGCCACGTGATCAGTGCATGATCAGCCACGTGATCAGTGCATAATCAGTCACGTGATCAGTGCATGATCAGCCACGTGATCAGTGCATAATCAGTCACGTGATCAGTGCATGATCAATTACGTGATCAGTGCATGATAGTCACGTGACCAGTACATGGTAGCTACGTGATCATTACATGATCTGCCATGTGAACCTTGCATGATAGCAACGAGATCAGTGCATGATCAGTCACGTGATCAGTGCATGATCAGTCACGTGAACAGTGCATGATAAGTCACCTGATCAGTGTATGATCAATTACGTGCTCAGTGCATGATCACTCACGTGACCAGTACATGGTAGCTACGTGATCATTGCATGGTCAGCCACGTGAGCAGTGCATGATAGCCGCGTGATCACTGCATGATCTGTCACATGATCAGTGTATGTTTATCCACGTGATTAGTGCATGATAGCCACGTGATCAGTGCATGATCAGTCACGTGATACGTGTGTGATCAGCCACGTGATCAGTGCATGATGAGTCAGGTGATCAGTGCAGGATTAATTACGTGATCAGTGCATGATCAGTCACGTGACCAGTACATGGTTGCTACGTGATCATTGCATGATCAGCCACGTGAGCAGTGCATGATAGCCACGTGATCAGTGCATGATCAGTCACGTGATCAGTACATGATCAGTCAACTGAACAGTGCATGATCATTTACGTGATCTGAGCATGATCAGTCACGTGACCAGTATATGGTAGCTACGTGAACATTGCATGACCAGCCAGGTGAGAAGTGCATGATAGCCACGTGATGTGTGCATGATCAGTTACGTGAGCAGAGTATGATCAGCCACGTGATCAGTGCATGAGTGCCACGTGATCAGTGCATGATCAGTCACGTGACAGGTGTGTGGTAAGCCACGTGAACAATGCATGTTCAGCCACGTGATCAATGCATGATATCCACGTGATCAGTGCATGATCAGTTCCATGAACAGTGTGTGATCAGCCACGTGAGCAGTGCATGGTCAGACAGGTGAACAGTGTATGATCAGTCACGTGACCAGTATATGGTAGCTACGTGATCATTGCATGATCAGCCATGTGATCTGTGCATGATAGCCACGTGATCACTGCATGATAGCCACGTGATCAGTGCATGATCAGTCACGTGATCAGTGCATGATCAGCCACGTGATCAGTGCATGACGAGGCACGTGATCAGTATGACCAGCCAAGTGATCAGTGCATGATAGCCACGTGATCAGTGCATGATCAGTCACGTGATCAGTGCATGATCAGTCACGTGATCAGTGTATGATCAGCCACGTGATCAGTGCATGATCAGCCACATGACCAGTGCATGATCAATTACGTGATCAGTGCATGATCATTCACGTGACCAGTACATGGTAGCTACGTGATCATTGCATGATCAGCCACGTGAGCAGTGCGTGATAGCCACGTGATCAGTGCATGATCAGCCACGTGATCAGTGCATAATCAGTCACGTGATCAGTGCATGGTCAGTCACGTGATCAGTGCATGATCATCCACGTGATCAGTGCATGTGGAGTCATGTAGTCAATGCATGATAGCGCCATAATCAGTGCACGATCAGTCCCGTGATGAGTGTATGATCAGCCAAGTGATCAGTGCAAGATAGCTACGTGATCAGTGCATGATCAGTCACATGATAAGTGCATGATCAGCCACGTCATCAGTGCATGATAGCCACGTGAGCAGTGCATACAATTACGTGGTCAGTGCATGCGCAATCACGTGATCAGTGCATGAGAGCCACGTGATCAGTGCATGATCATTCACGTGATAGGTGTGTGATCAGCGACGTGAACAGTGCACGCTCAGTCACGTGTTCAGGGCCTGCTGAGCTGCGTGATTACTGTCTGCTCATCTGCTTGACAATTGCCAGCTGAGCTGTACGATTCCTGTCTGTCATCTGCTTGACAATTGCCACCTGTGCTGCATAATTCCTGCCTGCTCATCTACTTGATTATTGCCAGCTGAGCAGCATGATTTCTCAGAGCTGAGTTCCATGATTATAGCCTGCTGACTGATTCCTGCCTACTCAGCTCTTTGTTCATTGCCTCCAGATGCACATGATCAGTGTGTGACACCAAACATGATCAGCACATGATCAGTCACATGATGAATGCATGATAAGCCAGGTGATCAGTGCATGATCAATTACGTGATCAGTGCAAGATCAGTCATGTGACCAGTACATGGTAGCTGCGTGATCACTGCATGATCAGCCACGTGAGCAGTGCATGATAGCCACGTGATCAGTGCATGATCAGTCACGTGATCTGTGCATGATCAGTCACGTGTTCAGTGCATGATCAGCCACGTGATCAGTGAATGATCAATTACGTGATCAGTGCATGATCACTCACGGGACCAGTACATGGTAGCTACGTGATCATTACATGATCAGCCACGTGATCAGTGCATGATCAATTACGTGATCAGTGCATGATCAGTTACGTGAGCAGTGTATGATCAGCCACGTGATCAGTGCATGGTCAGACATGTGAACAGTGTATGATTAGCCACGTGATCAGTGCATGATATCCAAGTGATCAGTGCTTGATCAATCACGTGATCAGTGTATGATCAGCCAGGTGAACAGTGCATGCTCAGTCACGTGATCAGGGACTGCTGAGCTGCGTGATTCCTGTCTGCTCATCTGCTTGACAATTGCCAGCTGAGCTGCACGATTCCTGCCTGTCATCTGCTTGACAATTGCCAGCTGTGCTGTGTAATTCCTGCCTGCTCAGCTGCTTGATTATTGCCAGCTGAGCAGCATGATTCCTCACAGCTGAGTTCCATGATTATTGCCTGCTGACTCTTTGATTCATGCCTACTCAGCTCTTTGTTTATTGCCTCCAGAGGCACATGATCAGTGTATGATAGCAAACATGCTCAGCGCATGATCAGTCACATGGTCAGCGCCATTAAGTCACGTGATCACTACATGATAGTCATGTGATCAGTCCATGCTCAGTCACGGTATCAGTGCATGATCAGCCACGTGATCAGTGCATGATAGCCACGTGATCATTGCATGATAGCCACGTGATCAGTGCATGATCAGCCAGGTGATCATTGAATGATTGCTACGTGATCAGTTCATGATTAGTCACGTGATCTGTGCATGACCAGGCAGGTGATCAGTGTATGATCAGCCACGTGAACAGTGCATGATAGCCACGTGATCAGTGCATGATCAGTCACCTGATGGGTGTATGATCTGTCACGTGACCGGTACATGGTAGCTACATGATCATTGCATGATCAGCCCCGTGAGTAGTGCATGATAGCCAGGTGATCAGTGCATGATCTGTGACGTGATCAGTGCATGATCAGTCATGTAATCTGTGCATGACCAGGCACGTGATCAGTGTATGACCAGCCATGTGATCAGTGCATTAAAGCCACGTGATCAGTGCATGATCAGTCACGTGATCTGTGCATGATCAGTCACGTGTTCAGTGCATGATCAGCCACGTGATCAGTGAATGATCAATTACGTGATCAGTGCATGATCACTCACAGGACCAGTACATGGTAGCTACGTGATCATTACATGATCAGCCACGTGATCAGTGCATGATCAATTACGTGATCAGTGCATGATCAGTTACGTGAGCAGTGTATGATCAGCCACGTGATCAGTGCATGATCAGACATGTGAACAGTGTATGATTAGCCACGTGATCAGTGCATGATATCAAGTGATCAGTGCTTGATCAATCACGTGATCAGTGTATGATCAGCCAGGTGAACAGTGCATGCTCAGTCACGTGATCAGGGACTGCTGAGCTGCGTGATTACTGTCTCCTCATCTGCTTGACAATTGCCAGCTGAGCTGCACGATTCCTGCCTGTCATCTGCTTGACAATTGCCAGCTGTGCTGTGTAATTCCTGCCTGCTCAGCTGCTTGATTATTGCCAGCTGAGCAGCATGATTCCTCACAGCTGAGTTCCATGATTATTGCCTGCTGACTCTTTGATTCATGCCTACTCAGCTCTTTGTTTATTGCCTCCAGAGGCACATGATCAGTGTATGATAGCAAACATGCTCAGCGCATGATCAGTCACATGGTCAGCGCCATTAAGTCACGTGATCACTACATGATAGTCATGTGATCAGTCCATGCTCAGTCACGGTATCAGTGCATGATCAGCCACGTGATCAGTGCATGATAGCCACGTGATCATTGCATGATAGCCACGTGATCAGTGCATGATCAGCCAGGTGATCAGTGAATGATTGCTACGTGATCAGTTCATGATTAGTCACGTGATCTGTGCATGACCAGGCAGGTGATCAGTGTATGATCAGCCACGTGAACAGTGCATGATAGCCACGTGATCAGTGCATGATCAGTCACCTGATGGGTGTATGATCTGTCACGTGACCGGTACATGGTAGCTACATGATCATTGCATGATCATCCACGTGAGTAGTGCATGATAGCCAGGTGATCAGTGCATGATCTGTGACGTGATCAGTGCATGATCAGTCATGTAATCTGTGCATGACCAGGCACGTGATCAGTGTATGACCAGCCATGTGATCAGTGAATTAAAGCCACGTGATCAGTGCATGATAAGTCACGTGATCAGTGCATGATCAGTTAAGTGATCAGTGCATGATCAGCCACATGATCAGTGCATGATCAATTACGTCATCAGTGCATGATCAGTCACGTGACGAGTACATGGTAGCTGCGTGATCAGTGTATGACCAGCCAAGTGATCAGGGCATGATAGCCACGTGATCAGTGCATGATCAGTCACGGGATCAGTGCATGATGAGCCACGTGATCAGTGCTGGATCAATTACATGATCAGTGCATGATCAGTCAGGTGACCAGTACATGGTTGCTACGTGATCATTGCATGATCACCCACTTGAGGAGAGCATGATAGCCACGTGATCAGTGCATGATCAGTCACGTGATCAGTACATGATCAGTCACGGGAACAGTGCATGATCATTTATGTGATCTGTGCATGATCAGTCACGTGACTAGTATATGGTAGCTACGTGATCATTGCATGACCAGCCACGTGAGCAGTGCATGATAGCCACGTGATGTGTGCATGATCAGTCACGTGATCAGTGCATGATCAGCCACGTGATCAGTGCATGACCCGTCACGTGATTAGTGCATGATCAGCCACGTGATCAGTGCATGATCAATTACGTGATTAGTGCATGATCAGTCACGTGACCAGTACATGGTAGCTACGTGATCATTGCATGATCAGCCACGTGATCAGTGCATGATCAATTACGTGATTTGTGCATGATCAGTCACGTGACCAGTACATGGTAGCTACGTGATCATTGCATGATCAGCCACGTGATCAGTGCATGATCAGTCACGTGATCAGTGTATGATCAGCCACGTGATCAGTGCATGATCAATTACGTGATCAGTGCATGATAGTCACGTGACCAGTACATGGTAGCTACGTGATCATTACATGATCTGCCATGTGAACCTTGCATGATAGCAACGAGATCAGTGCATGATCAGTCACGTGATCAGTGCATGATCAGTCACGTGAACAGTGCATGATAAGTCCACCTGATCAGTGTATGATCAATTACGTGCTCAGTGCATGATCACTCACGTGACCAGTACATGGTAGCTACGTGATCATTGCATCGTCAGCCACGTGAGCAGTGCATGATAGCCGCGTGATCACTGCATGATCTGTCACATGATCAGTGTATGTTTATCCACGTGATTAGTGCATGATAGCCACGTGATCAGTGCATGATCAGTCACGTGATACGTGTGTGATCAGCCACGTGATCAGTGCATGATGAGTCAGGTGATCAGTGCAGGATTAATTACTTGATCAGTGCATGATCAGTCACGTGACCAGTACATGGTTGCTACGTGATCATTGCATGATCAGCCACGTGAGCAGTGCATGATAGCCACGTGATCAGTGCATGATCAGTCACGTGATCAGTACATGATCAGTCAACTGAACAGTGCATGATCATTTACGTGATCTGAGCATGATCAGTCACGTGACCAGTATATGGTAGCTACGTGAACATTGCATGACCAGCCAGGTGAGAAGTGCATGATAGCCACGTGATGTGTGCATGATCAGGTACGTGAGCAGAGTATGATCAGCCACGTGATCAGTGCATGATCAGTCACGTGACAGGTGTGTGGTAAGCCACGTGAACAATGCATGTTCAGCCACGTGATCAATGCATGATATCCACGTGATCAGTGCATGATCAGTTCCATGAACAGTGTGTGATCAGCCACGTGAGCAGTGCATGGTCAGACAGGTGAACAGTGTATGATCAGTCACGTGACCAGTATATGGTAGCTACGTGATCATTGCATGATCAGCCATGTGATCTGTGCATGATAGCCACGTGATCACTGCATGATAGCCACGTGATCAGTGCATGATCAGTCACGTGATCAGTGCATGATCAGCCACGTGATCAGTGCATGACGAGGCACGTGATCAGTATGACCAGCCAAGTGATCAGTGCATGATAGCCACGTGATCAGTGCATGATCAGTCACGTGAACAGTGCATGATCAGTCACGTGATCAGTGTATGATCAGCCACGTGATCAGTGCATGATCAGCCACATGACCAGTACATGGTAGCTACGTGATCATTGCATGATCAGCCACGTGAGCAGTGCGTGATAGCCACGTGATCAGTGCATGATCAGCCACGTGATCAGTGCATGATCAGTCACGTGATCAGTGCATGGTCAGTCACGTGATCAGTGCATGATCATCCACGTGATCAGTGCAGGTGGAGTCATGTAGTCAATGCCTGATAGCGCCATAATCAGTGCACGATCAGTCCCGTGATGAGTGTATGATCAGCCAAGTGATCAGTGCAAGATAGCTACGTGATCAGTGCATGATCAGTCACATGAAAAGTGCATGATCAGCCACGTCATCAGTGCATGATAGCCACGTGAGCAGTGCATACAATTACGTGGTCAGTGCATGCGCAATCACGTGATCAGTGCATGAGAGCCACGTGATCAGTGCATGATCATTCACGTGATAGGTGTGTGATCAGCGACGTGAACAGTGCATGCTCAGTCACGTGTTCAGGGCCTGCTGAGCTGCGTGATTACTGTCTGCTCATCTGCTTGACAATTGCCAGCTGAGCTGTATGACTCCTGTCTGTCATCTCCTTGACAATTGCCACCTGTGCTGCATAATTCCTGCCTGCTCATCTACTTGATTATTGCCAGCTGAGCAGCATGATTTCTCAGAGCTGAGTTCCATGATTATAGCCTGCTGACTGATTCCTGCCTACTCAGCTCTTTGTTCATTGCTCCAGATGCACATGATCAGTGTGTGACACCAAACATGATCAGCACATGATCAGTCACATGATGAATGCATGATAAGCCAGGTGATCAGCCCATGATCAATTACGTGATCAGTGCATGATCAGTCATGTGACCAGTACATGGTAGCTGCGTGATCACTGCATGATCAGCCACGTGAGCAGTGCATGATAGCCACGTGATCAGTGCATGATCAGTCACGTGATCTGTGCATGATCAGTCACGTGTTCAGTGCATGATCAGCCACGTGATCAGTGAATGATCAATTACGTGATCAGTGCATGATCACTCACGGGACCAGTACATGGTAGCTACGTGATCATTACATGATCACCCACGTGATCAGTGCATGATCAATTACGTGATCAGTGCATGATCAGTTACGTGAGCAGTGTATGATCAGCCACGTGATCAGTGCATGGTCAGACATGTGAACAGTGTATGATTAGCCACGTGATCAGTGCATGATATCCAAGTGATCAGTGCTTGATCAATCACGTGATCAGTGTATGATCAGCCAGGTGAACAGTGCATGCTCAGTCACGTGATCAGGGACTGCTGAGCTGCGTGATTACTGTCTGCTCATCTGCTTGACAATTCCCAGCTGAGCTGCACGATTCCTGCCTGTCATCTGCTTGACAATTGCCAGCTGTGCTGTGTAATTCCTGCCTGCTCAGCTGCTTGATTATTGCCAGCTGAGCAGCATGATTCCTCACAGCTGAGTTCCATGATTATTGCCTGCTGACTGTTTGATTCATGCCTACTCAGCTCTTTGTTTATGCCTCCAGAGGCACATGATCAGTGTATGATAGCAAACATGCTCAGCGCATGATCAGTCACATGGTCAGCGCCATTAAGTCACGTGATCACTACATGATAGTCATGTGATCAGTCCATGCTCAGTCACGGTATCAGTGCATGATCAGCCACGTGAACAGTGCATGATAGCCACGTGATCATTGCATGATAGCCACGTGATCAGTGCATGATCAGCCAGGTGATCATTGAATGATTGCTACGTGATCAGTTCATGATTAGTCACGTGATCTGTGCATGACCAGGCAGGTGATCAGTGTATGATCAGCCACGTGAACAGTGCTTGATAGCCACGTGATCAGTGCATGATCAGTCACCTGATGGGTGTATGATCTGTCACGTGACCGGTACATGGTAGCTACATGATCATTGCATGATCAGCCACGTGAGTAGTGCATGATAGCCAAGTGATCAGTGCATGATGTGACGTGATCAGTGCATGATCAGTCATGTAATCTGTGCATGAACCAGGCACGTGATCAGTGTATGACCAGCCATGTGATCAGTGAATTAAAGCCACGTGATCAGTGCATGATAAGTCACGTGATCAGTGCATTATCAGTTAAGTGATCAGTGCATGATCAGCCACATGATCAGTGCATGATCAATTACGTCATCAGTGCATGATCAGTCACGTGACGAGTACATGGTAGCTGCGTGATCAGTGTATGACCAGCCAAGTGATCATGCATGATAGCCACGTGATCAGTGCATGATCAGTCACGGGATCAGTGCATGATGAGCACGTGATCAGTGCTGGATCAATTACATGATCAGTGCATGATCAGTCAGGTGACCAGTACATGGTTGCTACGTGATCATTGCATGATCACCCACTTGAGGAGAGCATGATAGCCATGTGATCAGTGCATGATCAGTCACGTGATCAGTACATGATCAGTCACGGGAACAGTGCATGATCATTTACGTGATCTGTGCATGATCATCACGTGACCAGTATATGGTAGCTGACGTGATCATTGCATGACCAGCCACGTGAGCAGTGCATGATAGCCACGTGATGTGTGCATGATCAGTCACGTGATCAGCTGATAGCCACGTGATCAGTGCATGACCAGTCACGTGATTAGTGCATGATCAGCCACGTGATCAGTGCATGATCAATTACGTGATTAGTGCATGATCAGTCACGTGACCAGTACATGGTAGCTACATGATCATTGCATGATCAGCCACGTGATCAGTGCATGATCAATTACGTGATTAGTGCATGATCAGTCACGTGACCAGTACATGGTAGCTACGTGATCATTGCATGATCAGCCACGTGATCAGTGCATGATCAGTCACGTGATCAGTGTATGATCAGCCACGTGATCAGTGCATGATCAAATACGTGATCAGTGCATATAGTCACGTGACCAGTACATGGTAGCTACGTGATCATTACATGATCTGCCATGTGAACCTTGCCATGATAGCAAGGAGATCAGGTGCATGACCTCAGTCACGTGATCAGTGCATGATCAGTCAGTGAATTCGCTGCATGACATAAGTCACCTGATTCAGTGTATGATCAATTACGTGATCCAGTGCATGATCACTCACGTGACCAGTACATGGTAGCTACGTGATCCATTGCATGGTCAGCCACGTAAGCAGTGCCATGAATAGCCCGCGGTGGACCACTGGCATGATCTGTCAACAATGATCAGTGATGTTTATCCACGTGATTAGTGATGATAGCCACGTGAATCAGTGCATGATCAGTCACGTGATAACGTGTGTGATCAGCCACGTGATCAGTGCATGATGAGTCAGGTGATCAGTGCAGGATTAATTACGTGATCAGTGCATGATCAGTCACGTGACCAGTACATGGTTGCTACGTGATCATTGCGAATGATCAGGCCACGTGAGCAGTGCATGATAGCCACGTGATCAGTGCATGAGTCAGTCACGTGATCAGTACATGATCAGTCAACTGAACAGTGCATGATCATTTACGTGATCTGAGCCATGATCAGTCACGTGACCAGTATATGGTAGCTACGTGAACATTGCATGACCAGCCAGGTGAGAAGTGCATGATAGCCACGTGATGTGGTGCATGATCAGGTTACGTGAGCAGAGTATGATCAGCCACGTGATCAGTGCATGAGTGCCACGTGATCAGTGCATGATCAGTCACGTGACAGGTGTGTGGTAAGCCACGTGAACAATGCATGTTCAGGCCACGTGATCAATGCATGATATCCACGTGATCAGTGCATGATCAGTTTACATGAACAGTGTGTGATCAGCCACGTGAGCAGTGCAGTGGTCAGACAGGTGAACAGTGTATGATCAGTCACGTGACGCAGTATATGGTAGCTACGTGATCATTGCATGATCAGCCATGTGATCTGTGCATGATAGCCACGTGATCACTGCATGATAGCCACGTGATCAGTGCATATCAGTCACGTGATCAGTGCATGATCAGCCACGTGATCAGTGCATGATAGCCACGTGATCAGTATGATCAGTCACGTGATCAGTGCATGATCAGTCACGTGATCAGTGTATGATCAGCCAGTGATCAGTGCATGATCAGCCACATGACCAGTGCATGATCATTACGTGATCAGTGCATGATCATTCACGTGACCAGTACATGGTAGCTACGTGATATTGCATGATCAGCCACGTGAGCAGTGCGTGATAGCCACGTGATAGTGCATGATCAGCCACGTGATCAGTGCATGATCAGTCACGTGATCAGTGCATGGTCAGTCACGTGATCAGTGCATGATCATCCACGTGATCAGTGCAGTGGAGTCATGTAGTCAATGCTGATAGCGCCATAATCAGTGCACGATCAGTCCCGTGATGAGTGTATGATCAGCCAAGTGATCAGTGCAAGATAGCTACGTGATCAGTGCATGATCAGTCACATGAAAGTGCATGATCAGCCACGTCATCAGTGCATGATAGCCACGTGAGCAGTGCATACAATTACGTGGTCAGTGCATGCGCAATCACGTGATCAGTGCATGAGAGCCACGTGATCAGTGCATGATCATTCACGTGATAGGTGTGTGATCAGCGACGTGAACAGTGCATGCTCAGTCACGTGTTCAGGGCCTGCTGAGCTGCGTGATTACTGTCTGCTCATCTGCTGACAATTGCCAGCTGAGCTGTACGATTCCTGTCTGTCATCTCTTGACAATTGCCACCTGTGCTGCATAATTCCTGCCTGCTCATCTACTTGATTATTGCCAGCTGAGCAGCATGATTTCTCAGAGCTGAGTTCCATGATTATAGCCTGCTGACTGATTCCTGCCTACTCAGCTCTTTGTTCATTGCCTCCAGATGCACATGATCAGTGTGTGACACCAAACATGATCAGCACATGATCAGTCACATGATGAATGCATGATAAGCCAGGTGATCAGTGCATGATCAATTACGTGATCAGTGCAAGATCAGTCATGTGACCAGTACATGGTAGCTGCGTGATCACTGCATGATCAGCCACGTGAGCAGTGCATGATAGCCACGTGATCAGTGCATGATCAGTCACGTGATCTGTGCATGATCAGTCACGTGTTCAGTGCATGATCAGCCACGTGATCAGTGAATGATCAATTACGTGATCAGTGCATGATCACTCACGGGACCAGTACATGGTAGCTACGTGATCATTACATGATCAGCCACGTGATCAGTGCATGATCAATTACGTGATCAGTGCATGATCAGTTACGTGAGCAGTGTATGATCAGCCACGTGATCAGTGCATGGTCAGACACGTGAACAGTGTATGATTAGCCACGTGATCAGTGCATGATATCCAAGTGATCAGTGGCTTGATCCAGATCAAGGTGATCAGTGTCCATGATCAGCCAGGTGAACAGTGCATGCTCAGGTACATGATTCAGGGACTGATTCAGGCTGCCGATTCATTGCCTTATCTTATGACCAATTGCCAGCTGTGCTGGTAATCATCCTGCTGCTCAGCTGCATTGTATATTGCCAGTTGAGCAGCATGATTACCTCGACAGCTGAGTTCCATGATATATTGCTGTCGACTCTTTATCAAGCCTACTTCAGCTCTTTGTTTATTGCCTCCAGAGGCACATGAATCATGGTAATGATAGGCAAACATGATCAGCGCATGATCATCACATGGCTCAGGCGCCAATTACAGTCACAGTGTATCACTACATGATAGTCAGTGATCAGTCCATGCTCAGTCTCGGTAATCAGTGCATGATCAAGTCACGGTGATCAGTGCATGATAGCCACATGATCATTGATGATACACTGTCAGTGCATGATCAGCCAGGTGGATCAGTGAATGATTGCTACGTGATCAGTTCATGATTAGTCACGTGATCTGTGCCATGACCAGGCAGGTGATCAGTGTATGATCAACCACGGTGAACAGTGCATGAATAGCACAGTGATCAAGTGCATGATCAGTCACCTGATGGGTGTATGATCTGTCACGTGACCGGTCACATGGTACTACATATCATTGCATGATCAGCACGTGGTAGTATGTGCATGATAGCCAGGTGATCAGTGCATGATCTGTGACGTGATCAGTGCATGATCAGTCATGGTAATCTGTGCATGACCAGGCACGTGATCAGGTGTATGACCAGCCATGTGATCAGTTGCATTAAAGCCACGTGATCAGTGCATGATAAGTCACGTGATCAGTGCATGACAGTTAAGTGATCAGTGCATGATCAGGCCACATGATCAGTGCATGATCAATTACGTCATCAGTGCATGATCAGTCCACGTGACGAGTACATGGTAGCTGCGTGATCAGTGTATGACCAGCCAAGTGATCAGTGCATGATAGCCACGTGATCAGTGCATGATCAGTCACGGGATCAGTGCATGATGAGCCACGTGATCAGTGCTGGATCAATTACATGATCAGTGCATGATCAGTCAGGTGACCAGTACATGGTTGCTACATGATCATTGCATGATCACCCACTTGAGGAGAGCATGATAGCCATGTGATCAGTGCATGATCAGTCACGTGATCAGTACATGATCAGTCACGGGAACAGTGCATGATCATTTACGTGATCTGTGCATGATCATTCACGTGACCAGTATATGGTAGCGACGTGATCATTGCATGACCAGCCACGTGAGCAGTGCATGATAGCCACGTGATGTGTGCATGATCAGTCACGTGATCAGTGCATGATCAGCCACGTGATCAGTGCATGACCAGTCACGTGATTAGTGCATGATCAGCCACGTGATCAGTGCATGATCAATTATGTGATTAGTGCATGATCAGTCACGTGACCAGTACATGGTAGCTACATGATAATTGCATGATCAGCCACGTGATCAGTGCATGATCAATTACGTGATTAGTGCATGATCAGTCACGTGACCAGTACATGGTAGCTACGTGATCATTGCATGATCAGCCACGTGATCAGTGCATGATCAGTCACGTGATCAGTGTATGATCAGCCACGTGATCAGTGCATGATCAATTACGTGATCAGTGCATGATAGTCACGTGACCAGTACATGGTAGCTACGTGATCATTACATGATCTGCCATGTGAACCTTGCATGATAGCAACGAGATCAGTGCATGATCAGTCACGTGATCAGTGCATGATCAGTCACGTGAACAGTGCATGATAAGTCACCTGATCAGTGTATGATCAATTACGTGCTCAGTGCATGATCACTCACGTGACCAGTACATGGTAGCTACGTGATCATTGCATGGTCAGCCACGTGAGCAGTGCATGATAGCCGCGTGATCACTGCATGATCTGTCACATGATCAGTGTATGTTTATCCACGTGATTAGTGCATGATAGCCACGTGATCAGTGCATGATCAGTCACGTGATACGTGTGTGATCAGCCACGTGATCAGTGCATGATGAGTCAGGTGATCAGTGCAGGATTAATTACGTGATCAGTGCATGATCAGTTCACGGTGACCAGTACATGGTTGCTACGTGATCATTGCATGATCAGCCACGTGTAGCAGTGCATGATAGCCACGTGATCAGTGCATGATCAGTCCACGTGATCAGTACATGATCAGTCAACTGAAACAGTGCATGATCATTTACGTGATCTGAGCATGATCAGTCACGTGACCAGTATATGGTAGCTTCGTGAACATTGCATGACCAGCCAGGTGAGAAGTGCATGATAGCCACGTGATGTGTGCATATCAGGTACGTGAGCAGAGTATGATCAGCCACGTGATAGTGCATGAGTGCCACGTATCATGCATGATCAGTCACGTGACAGGTGTGTGGTAAGCCACGTGAACAATGCATGTTCAGCCACGTGATCAATGCATGATATCCACGTGATCAGTGCATGATCAGTTCCATGAACAGTGTGTGATCAGCCACGTGAGCAGTGCATGGTCAGACAGGTGAACAGTGTATGATCAGTCACGTGACCAGTATATGGTAGCTACGTGATCATTGCATGATCAGCCATGTGATCTGTGCATGATAGCCACGTGATCACTTGCATGATAGCCACGTGATCAGTGCATGATCAGTCACGTGATCAGTGCATGAAATCAGCCCACGTGATCAGTGCAATGATTAGCCACGTGATCAGTGCATGATCAGTCACGTGATCAGTGCATGATCAGCCACGTGATCAGTGTATGATCAGCCACGTGATCAGTGCATGATCAGCCACATGACCAGTGCATGATCAATTACGTGATCAGTGCAATGATCATTCCACAGTGACCAGTACATGGTAGCTACGTGATCATTGCATGATCAGCCACGTGAGCAGTGCGTGATAGCCACGTGATCAGTGCATGATCAGCCACGTGATCAGTGCATGATCAGTCACGTGATCAGTGCATGGTCAGTCACGTGATCAGTGCATGATCATCCACGTGATCAGTGCAGGTGGAGTCATGTAGTCAATGCCTGATAGCGCCATAATCAGTGCACGATCCAGTCCCGTGATGAGTGTATGATCAGCCAAGTGATCAGTGCAAGATAGCTACGTGATCAGTGCATGATCAGTCATTTGATAAGTGCATGATCAGCCACGTCATCAGTGCATGATAGCCACGTGAGCAGTGCATACAATTACGTGGTCAGTGCATGCGCAATCACGTGATCAGTGCATGAGAGCCACGTGATCAGTGCATGATCATTCACGTGCATAGGTGTGTGATCAGCGACGTGAACAGTGCATGCTCAGTCACGTGTTCAGGGCCTGCTGAGTGCGTGATTACTGTCTGCTCATCTGCTTGACAATTGCCAGCTGAGCTGTACGATTCCTGTCTGTCATCTCCTTGACAATTGCCACCTGTGCTGCATAATTCCTGCCTGCCTCATCTACTTGATTATTGCCAGCTGAGCAGCATGATTTCTCAGAGCTGAGTTCCATGATTATAGGCCTGCCCTGACTGATTCTGCCTACTCAGCTCTTTTTCATTGCCCTCCAGATGCACATGATCAGTGTGTGACACCAAACATGATCAGCACATGATCAGTCACATATGAATGCATGATATGCCAGGTGATCATGCCCATGATCAATTATGTGATCAGTGCATGATCAGTCAAGTGACCAGTAATGGTAGCTGCGTGATCACTGCATGATCAGCCACGTGAGCAGTGCATGATAGCCACGTGATCAGTGCATGATCAGTCACGTGATCTGTGCATGATCAGTCACGTGTTCAGTGCATTGTCAGCCACGTGATCAGTGAATGATCAATTACGTGATCAGTGCATGATCACTCACGGGACCAAGTACATGGTAGCTACGTGATCATTACATGATCAGCCACGTGATCAGTGCCTGATCAATTAGTGATCAGTGCATGATCAGTTACGTGAGCAGTGTATGATCAGCCACGTGATCAGTGCATGGTCAGACATCGTGAACAGTGGTATGATTAGCACGTGATCAGTGCATGATATCCAAGTGATCAAGTGCTTGATCAATCACGTGATCAGTGGTATGATCAGCCAGGTGAACAGTGCATGCTCAGTCACGTGATCAGGGACTGCTGAGCTGCGTGATTACTGTCTGCTCATCTGCTTGACAATTGCCAGCTGAGCTGCACGATTCCTGCCTGTCATCCTGCTTGACAATTGCCAGCTGTGCTGTGTAATTCTGCCTGCTCAGCTGCTTGAATTATTGCCAGCTTGAGCAGCATGATCTCTCACAGCTGAGTTCCATGAATTATTGCCTGCGACTGTTTGAGTTCGATGCCTACTCAGCTCTTTGTTTATATTGCCTCCAGAGGCACATGATCAGTGTATGATAGCAACATGATCAGTCGCCAATGATCAGTCACCATGGTCAGCGCCATTGAAAGTCACCGTGATCACTACATTGATTAGACCATGTTTGATCAGTCCATGCGGCAGTCACGGTATTCAGTGCATGATCAGCCACGTGATCAGTGCATGATGCAGCCACGTGATCATTGGCGGATGATAGCCACGTGATCAGTGCATGATCAGCCAGGTGATCAGTGAATGATTGCTACGTGATCAGTTCATGATTATCACGTGATCTGTGCATGACCAGGCAGGTGATCAGTGTATGATCAGCCACGTGAACAGTGCTGATAGCCACGTGATCAGTGCATGATCAGTCACCTGATGGGTGTATGATCCGTCCCGTGACCGGTACATGGTAGCTACATGATCATTGCATGATCAGCCACGTGAGTAGTGCATGATAGCCAGGTGATCAGTGCATGATCTGTGACGTGATCAGTGCATGATCAGTCATGTAATCTGTGCATGACCAGGCACGTGATCAGTGGTATGACCAGCCATGTGATCAGTGCATTAAAGCCACGTGATCAGTGCATGATAAGTCACGTGATCAGTGCATGATCAGTTAAGTGATCAGGCATGATCAGCCACATGATCAGTGCATGATCAATTACGTCATCAGTGCATGATCAGTCACGTGACGAGTACATGGTAGCTGCGTAGCATCAGTGTATGACCAGCCAAGTGATCAGTGCATGATAGCCACGTGGATCAGTGCGATGATCAGTCACGGGATCAGTGCATGACTGAGCCACGTGATTCCAGTGCTGGATCAATTACATGATCAGTGCATGATCATTCAGGTGCACCAGTATATGGTGGCTACGTTGATCATTGCATGATCACCCACTGAGGAGAGCCATGATAGCCACGTGATCAGTGCATGATCAGTCACGTGATCAGTACATGATCAGTCACGGGAACAGTGCATGATCATTTACGTGATCTGTGCATGATCAGTCACGTGACCAGTATATGGTAGCTACGTGATCATTTGCATGAGCAGCCACGTGAGGCAGTGCATGATAGCCACGTGATGTGTGCATGATCAGTCACGTGATCAGTGCATGATCAGACACGTGATCAGTGCATGACCAGTCACGTGATTACTGCATGGATCAGCCACGGTGATCAGTGCATGATCAATTACTGATTTAGTGCATGATCAGTCACGTGACCAGTACATGGTAGCTACGTGATCATTGCATGATCAGCCACGTGATCAGTGCATGATCAGTCACGTGATCAGTGTATGATCAGCCACGTGATCAGTGCATGATCAATTACGTGATCAGTGCATGAGAGTCACGTGACCAGTACATGGTAGCTACGTGATCATTACATGATCAGCATGTGAACTTGCATGATAGCAACGAGATCAGTGCATGATCAGTCACGTGATCAGTGCATGATCAGTCACGTGAACAGTGCATGATAAGTCACCTGATCAGTGTATGATCAATTACGTGCTCAGTGCATGATCACTCACGTGACCCAGTACATGGTAGCTACGTGATCATTGCATGGTCAGCCACGTGAGCAGTGCATGATAGCCGCGTGATCACTGCATGATCTGTCACATGATCAGTGTATGTTTATCCACGTGATTAGTGCATGATAGCCACGTGATCAGTGCATGATCAGTCACGTGATACGTGTGTGATCAGCCACGTGATCAGTGCATGATGAGTCAGGTGATCAGTGCAGGATTAATTACGTATCAGTGCATGATCAGCTTCACGTGACCAGTACATGGTTGCTGACCGTGCATCATTGGCATGATCAGCCACGTGAGCAGTGCATGGATAGCCACGTGATCAGTGCATGATGCAGTCACGTGATCAGTAACATGATCAGTCAACTGAACAGTGCATGATCATTTACAGTGATCTGAAGCCATGATCAGTCACCGTGACCAGTAATGCGTAAGGCTACGTGAACATTGCATGACCAGCCACGGTGAGAAGTGCAGTGATAGCCACGTTGATGTGTGCATGATCAGGTACGTGAGCAGAAGTATGATCAGCCACGTGATCAAGTGCATGGAGTGCCTTTACGTGATCAGTGCAGTGATCAGTCACAGTGACAGGTGTTGGATAGCCACGTGAACGATTGCGATGTCAAGCCACGGTGATCAGTGCATGGATATCCAACGGATCATGTTCTGTCACTGATCAGTTACCTATGAACAGTGTGTGATCAGCCACGTGAGCAGTGCATGGTCAGACAGGTGAACAGGGTATGATCAGTCACGTGACCAGTATATGGTAGCTACGTGATCATTGCATGATCAGCCATGTGATCTGTGCATGATAGCCACGTGAATCACTGCATGATAGCCACGTGATCAGTGCATGATATCAGTCACTTGATCAGTGTCATGATACAGCCACGTGATCAGTTGCCATGATAGCCACGTGATCAGTGCATGATCAGTCACGTGATCAGTGCATGATCAGTCACGTGATCAGTGTATGATCAGCCACGTGATCAGTGCATATCAGCCACATGACCAGTGCATGATCAATTACGTGATCAGTGCATGATCATTCACGTGACCAGTACATGGTGCTACGTGATCATTGCATGATCAGCCCACGTGAGCAGTGCGTGATAGCCACGTGATCAGTCAGCCACGTGATCAGTGCATGATCAGTCACGGATCAGTGCATGGTCAGTCACGTGATCGAGCTGCCCATGAATCCTATCCAACGGATCAGTGCCAGGTTGTGGAGCAGATGTAGTCAAGTCCTGATAGCGCCATAATCAGTGCACGATCTAGCTGCCCCCGGTCGACTGACGTGTATGATCGATCCAAGCTGATCAGTGCAGAATAGCTACGTGGATCAGTGACATGATCAGTCACATCCGAAAAGTGCGAATGACAGCCACGTCATCAGGTGGCATGATAGCCTACCCGTGAGCAGTGCATACAATACGGTGCGTCAGTGCATGCGCAATCACGGTGATCAGTGCGACTGAGAGGCCACGTGATCAGTGCGCATGATCATTCACCGTGGATAGGGTCGTGTATCAGCAACCTGTGCAACAGTGCCATGCTCAAGTCACGTGCTGGAGGGCCTGCTCGAGTTGCGCTGGATTACTGTCTTGCCTGCATGCTGCTTGACAATTGCCAGCTGAGCTGGTACGATTCCTGTCTGTCATCTCCTTGACAATTGCCACCTTGGTGCTGCATAATTCCTGCCTGCTCATCTACTTGATTATTGCCAGCTGAGCAGCATGATTTCTCAGAGCTGAGTTCCATGATTATAGCCTGCTGACTGATTCCTGCCTACTCAGCTCTTTGTTCATTGCCTCCAGATGCACATGATCAGTGTGTGACACCAAACATGATCAGCAATGATCAGTCACATGATGAATGCATGATAAGCCAGGTGATCAGTGCATGATCAATTACGTGATCAGTGCATGATCAGTCATGTGACCAGTACATGGTAGCTGCGTGATCACTGCATGATCAGCCACGTGAGCAGTGCATGATAGCCACGTGATCAGTGCATGATCAGTCACGTGATCTGTGCATGATCAGTCACGTGTTCAGTGCATGATCAGCCCACGTGATCAGTGAATGATCAATTACGTGATCAGTGCATGATCACTCACGGACCAGTACATGGTAGCTACGTATCATTACATGATCAGCCACGTGATCAGTGCATGATCAATTACGTGATCAGTGCATGATCAGTTACGTGAGCAGTGTATGATCAGCCACGTGATCAGTGCATGGTCAGACACGTGAACAGTGTATGATTAGCCACGTGATCAGTGCATGATATCCAAGTGATCATGCTTGATCAATCACGTGATCAGTGTATGATCAGCCAGGTGAACAGTGCATGCTTCAGTCAGTGATCAGGGGGACTGTCTTGAGCTGGCCACGATTCCTGCCTGTCATCTGCTTGACAATTGCCAGCTGTGCTGTGTAATTCCTGCCTGCTCAGCTGCTTGATTATTGCCAGCTGAGCAGCATGATTCCTCACAGCTGAGTTCCATGATTATTGCCTGCTGACTGTTTGATTCATGCCTACTCAGCTCTTTGTTTATTGCCTCCAGAGGCACATGATCAGTGTATGATAGCAAACATGCTCAGCGCATGATCAGTCACATGGTCAGCGCCATTAAGTCACGTGATCACTACATGATAGTCATGTGATCAGTCCATGCTCAGTCACGGTATCAGTGCATGATCAGCCACGTGATCAGTGCATGATAGCCACGTGATCATTGCATGATAGCCACGTGATCAGTGCATGATCAGCCAGGTGATCAGTGAATGATTGCTACGTGATCAGTTCATGATTAGTCACGTGATCTGTGCATGACCAGGCAGGTGATCAGTGTATGATCAGCCACGTGAACAGTGCATGATAGCCACGTGATCAGTGCATGATCAGTCACCTGATGGGTGTATGATCTGTCACGTGACCGGTACATGGTAGCTACATGATCATTGCATGATCAGCCACGTGAGTAGTGCATGATAGCCAGGTGATCAGTGCATGATCTGTGACGTGATCAGTGCATGATCAGTCATGTAATCTGTGCATGACCAGGCACGTGATCAGTGTATGACCAGCCATGTGATCAGTGCATTAAAGCCACGTGATCAGTGCATGATAAGTCACGTGATCAGTGCATGATCAGTTAAGTGATCAGTGCATGATCAGCCACATGATCAGGGCATGATCAATTACGTCATCAGTGCATGATCAGTCACGTGACGAGTACATGGTAGCTGCGTGATCAGTGTATGACCAGCCAAGTGATCAGTGCATGATAGCCACGTGATCAGTGCATGATCAGTCACGGGATCAGTGCATGATGAGCCACGTGATCAGTGCTGGATCAATTACATGATCAGTGCATGATCAGTCAGGTGACCAGTACATGGTTGCTACAGTGATCATTGCATGATCACCCCACTTGAGGAGAGCATGATAGCCACGTGATCAGTGCATGATCAGTCACGTGATCAGTACATGATCAGTCACGGGAACAGTGCATGATCATTTACGTGATCTGTGCATGATCATTCACGTGACCAGTATATGGTAGCGACGTGATCATTGCATGACCAGCCACGTGAGCAGTGCATGATAGCCACGTGATGTGTGCATGATCAGTCACGTGATCAGTGCATGATAGCCACGTGATCAGTGCTGACCAGTCACGTGATTAGTGCATGATCAGCCACGTGATCAGTGCATGATCAATTATGTGATTAGTGCATGATCAGTCACGTGACCAGTACATGGTAGCTACATGATCATTGCATGATCAGCCACGTGATCAGTGCATGATCAATTACGTGATTGTGCATGATCAGTCACGTGACCAGTACATGGTAGCTACGTGATCATTGCATGATCAGCCACGTGATCAGTGCATGATCAGTCACGTGATCAGTGTATGATCAGCCACGTGATCAGTGCATGATCAATTACGTGATCAGTGCATGATAGTCACGTGACCAGTACATGGTAGCTACGTGATCATTACATGATCTGCCATGTGAACCTTGCATGATAGCAACGAGATCAGTGCATGATCAGTCACGTGATCAGTGCATGATCAGTCACGTGAACAGTGCATGATAAGTCACCTGATCAGTGTATGATCAATTACGTGCTCAGTGCATGATCACTCACGTGACCAGTACATGGTAGCTACGTGATCATGCATGGTCAGCCACGTGAGCAGTGCATGATAGGCCGCGTGATCACTGCATGATCTGTCACATGATCAGTGTAGTTTATCCACGTGATTAGTGCATGATAGCCACGTGATCAGTGCATGATCAGTCACGTGATACGTGTGTGATCAGCCACGTGATCAGTGCATGATGAGTCAGGTGATCAGTGCAGGATTAATTACGTGATCAGTGCATGATCAGTCACGTGACCAGTACATGGTTGCTACGTGATCATTGCATGATCAGCCACGTGAGCAGTGCATGATAGCCACGTGATCAGTGCATGATCAGTCACGTGATCAGTACATGATCAGTCAACTGAACAGTGCATGATCATTTACGTGATCTGAGCATGATCAGTCACGTGACCAGTATATGGTAGTACGATGAACATTGCATGACCAGCCAGGTGAGAAGTGCATGATAGCCACGTGATGTGTGCATGATCAGTTACGTGAGCAGAGTATGATCAGCCACGTGATCAGTGCATGAGTGCCACGTGATCAGTGCATGATCAGTCACGTGACAGGTGTGTGGTAAGCCACGTGAACAATGCATGTTCAGCCACGTGATCAATGCATGATATCCACGATCAGTGCATGATCAGTTCCATGAACAGTGTGTGATCAGCCACGTGAGCAGTGCATGGTCAGACAGGTGAACAGTGTATGATCAGTCACGTGACCAGTATATGGTAGCTACGTGATCATTGCATGATCAGCCATGTGATCTGTGCATGATAGCCACGTGATCACTGCATGATAGCCACGTGATCAGTGCATGATCAGTCACGTGATCAGTGCATGATCAGCCACGTGATCAGTGCATGATAGCCAGCGTGATCAGTGCATGATAGCACGTGATCAGTGCATGATCAGTCACGTGATCATGATGATCAGTGTAGTGTATGATCAGCCACGTGATCAGTGCATGATCAGCCACATGACCAGTGCATGATCAATTACGTGATCAGTGCATGATCATTCACGTGACCAGTACATGGTAGCTACGTGATCATTGCATGATCAGCCACGTGAGCAGTGCGTGATAGCCACGTGATCAGTCACGTGATCAGTGCATGATCAGTCCACGTGATCATGCAGTCGCAGTGATCAGGCATGATCCTCCAGTGATAGTCATATGTCATGTAGCGCCATAATCAGTGCACGATCAGTCCCCGTGATGAGTGTATGATCAGCCAAGTGATCAGTGCAAGATAGCTACGTGATCAGTGCATGATCAGTCACATGTTAAGTGCATGATCAGCCACGTCATCAGTGCATGATAGCCACGTGAGCAGTGCATACAATTACGTGGTCAGTGCATGCGCAATCACGTGATCAGTGCATGAGAGCCACGTGATCAGTGCATGATCATTCACGTGATAGGTGTGTGATCAGCGACGTGAACAGTGCATGCTCAGTCACGTGTTCAGGGCCTGCTGAGCTGCGTGATTACTGTCTGCTCATCTGCTTGACAATTGCCAGCTGAGCTGTACGATTCCTGTCTGTCATCTGCTTGACAATTGCCACCTGTGCTGCATAATTCCTGCCTGCTCATCTACTTGATTATTGCCAGCTGAGCAGCATGATTTCTCAGAGCTGAGTTCCATGATTATAGCCTGCTGACTGATTCCTGCCTACTCAGCTCTTTGTTCATTGCCTCCAGATGCACATGATCAGTGTGTGACACCAAACATGATCAGCACATGATCAGTCACATGATGAATGCATGATAAGCCAGGTGATCAGTGCATGATCAATTACGTGATCAGTGCATGATCAGTCATGTGACCAGTACATGGTAGCTGCGTGATCACTGCATGATCAGCCACGTGAGCAGTGCATGATAGCCACGTGATCAGTGCATGATCAGTCACGTGATCTGTGCATGATCAGTCACGTGTTCAGTGCATGATCAGCCACGTGATCAGTGAATGATCAATTACGTGATCAGTGCATGATCACTCACGGGACCAGTACATGGTAGCTACGTGATCATTACATGATCAGCCACGTGATCAGTGCATGATCAATTACGTGATCAGTGCATGATCAGTTACGTGAGCAGTGTATGATCAGCCACGTGATCAGTGCATGGTCAGACACGTGAACAGTGTATGATTAGCCACGTGATCAGTGCATGATATCCAAGTGATCAGTGCTTGATCAATCACGTGATCAGTGTATGATCAGCCAGGTGAACAGTGCATGCTCAGTCACGTGATCAGGGACTGCTGAGCTGCACGATTCCTGCCTGTCATCTGCTTGACAATTGCCAGCTGTGCTGTGTAATTCCTGCCTGCTCAGCTGCTTGATTATTGCCAGCTGAGCAGCATGATTCCTCACAGCTGAGTTCCATGATTATTGCCTGCTGACTGTTTGATTCATGCCTACTCAGCTCTTTGTTTATTGCCTCCAGAGGCACATGATCAGTGTATGATAGCAAACATGCTCAGCGCATGATCAGTCACATGGTCAGCGCCATTAAGTCACGTGATCACTACATGATAGTCATGTGATCAGTCCATGCTCAGTCACGGTATCAGTGCATGATCAGCCACGTGATCAGTGCATGATAGCCACGTGATCATTGCATGATAGCCACGTGATCAGTGCATGATCAGCCAGGTGATCAGTGAATGATTGCTACGTGATCAGTTCATGATTAGTCACGTGATCTGTGCATGACCAGGCAGGTGATCAGTGTATGATCAGCCACGTGAACAGTGCATGATAGCCACGTGATCAGTGCATGATCAGTCACCTGATGGGTGTATGATCTGTCACGTGACCGGTACATGGTAGCTACATGATCATTGCATGATCAGCCACGTGAGTAGTGCATGATAGCCAGGTGATCAGTGCATGATCTGTGACGTGATCAGTGCATGATCAGTCATGTAATCTGTGCATGACCAGGCACGTGATCAGTGTATGACCAGCCATGTGATCAGTGCATTAAAGCCACGTGATCAGTGCATGATAAGTCACGTGATCAGTGCATGATCAGTTAAGTGATCAGTGCA
>NW_020191873.1:0-14003 GCF_002263795.3 Bos taurus | reverse complement strand
TCAGAATATTATATCTTTACTATATAGAGGGAACATTACTATTATTTAATAACAGAGTTCACATATTCTTTGAAAAATAGTTCAGACCCCAGATGCCTGAGTGCCTGACTTATAGACTTTCAAATAACGAAGCAGACAGGATCAAAGCCATATCGAATTGAAAACAGGAAACAGTTTTCTTCTCTTGAGTATAAGTACTTTGAGCAACAGCTAATAATTTCAGGTTCTTTTATAATTTGTGCTTGTAGCAATATGGAATGCATTTTGTAGATATATCAGTTTATAAAATATGCTTAGGCATCCAAGTGTTCTAGTACCAGCTTTAGCATAATGTGTGTGATTCTATGAAATCCCTTAACTTCTAAACTCAACTTTACTCATGTAAGTTGTGAATTCAGAACAGTACACGAAGATGCTGATTTTTCAGTGCTAATTTTTGCATTCTCTGATTCTCTTTGATGGAGTGCATACAAGAATACTCTTTTGTATGATGTATTATCATAAAATATCATCTTGAGTCAAATTATAACAGGGAATTGAGATTTCATTTTCTGACGGGGGACACATGTACCCATGGCTGATTCATGTCAATGTATGGCAAAACCCACCAGACTATCTTAATTAGCCTCCAGTTAAAATCAATTAATTAATTTTTTTATAAAAGAAAATGAGCCAACATTCTGCTGATGTATGTTAAATTCTCTTCAAATTCTGAATTCTCTAGCTCTTTAAAAAATAGTTGCATTTTTAAATCGTTTCCCCTGGAAGCATGAAATGACTGGATAACAAAATGGCCAAAGATAGTCTAGTTCCTGTTTCTGTGGCTGATCAAGTTGAGAGAGTGCATTAGTCAGTGATATTCAAGGCAGGTCGAGTAAGATACATATGCTAAGCACCACTCCTGCCCCTACGTTTGGTCTTTTTTTGAGGAGGGCGAGGTTGCTTATTTTAATTGGGATCATTATTTTAATACTATGAAGGTTTGCCATATACCCACTCTCACTCTTAAAGAATAATAAAAATCTGGCCTCATGATATAATGATCTCTAACCGTATCCAAGTATGTTATTTTTCTTCTTGATACATGATTTAAAAAGTTTTGAGAGGTGAAAAATGGTAACTCTAGTTCTTCCGCGTAATCAATTAGTATCTTTCACATACCTGTTTTCAACTTGCTGACAATAATTGCATGGTTCTGATTTTAAAGGAGAAACTTCTATAGTTAGGGAAGAATTTACTGTGTATTAGCCTTCTAAATATTTTCACTTACATTTTATTCCTTCCCTTTGAAAAATTTAGATGAATACAACTTTCAGACGACTTCAGTAACCAGAACATGATAAAATGTTCTCATTAGAGAAATCTAGCCCTAAATATGTGTGGTATTAAAAAGAAAATACATAAATTACAAGGTACATAATATAAATCCTACATCCAACATAAAAGGTAAGAAAAAGAGCAACGAATAACCTAAGGGAAAAGAAAAGAAAAGATACTCATTAAAAGACAGGTATGAAGTGTTAGGAAGAGGAAAATAAACTCAACTAATAAAAGACAATGTGCTAGTTTACGTAATTTTTTTAATATATATATACACACACATATTTTTTAATATTCTTTTCCATTGTGATTTATCACAGGAGATGGACATTAGTTCCCTGTGGCTATATAATAGGACCTTGTTGTTTATCCATTCTGAATGTAATGGTTTGTATCTGCCAACCCCAAACTGCCAGTCCATTCCTCTAGTTTACATCATTGTGAAGCAAATGGACAAAGCCCAAGTACACATAATTAGAAATATGAACAAGACACTAACAGTTAGTATATTACAGAATTAAAACAGTATAATCTGGAACTCAAATATTTTCAGAATATTGATGAAATGGCTAGTAGGGTAGAAAACAAATTATTTAACATACCCCACAGTAACTAAATAAGTAAACATCACAGATACCGTGGATGAACTTTTGAAATTGGTCAGAGTTGTCTCTCAAAAGCCATTATCATTTAGAAGCAAGAAAATATCTGCTTTTCCAGATTTTCTTTCTGTCTTCCTACTTGCTTTTCTGTCTCACTCATACACCCTCTTGCTCTCCCTTTTCTTCTCTTCTCTCCTTTCTTTCTTTCTTTTTTTGGTGTGGCTGTGAGAAACAGTCCTATTTCTTCTTCACATTTTGATGTCACCATGTCGCCAGTGATAGTAATGACTTAAAATTAGTGTCACCATATAATGTATTATACCAACTGGAATGCTTTCCAGGGTGAAAAGAAACGTTTAGAATTACATGAGGGCCACAAGTAAAAAGGGGGACAAATGTTGAACCAACGTAAAACAACCGTATCAGGGATAAACTAAAACAAATGAAAACTTCTACACTTTTCCACAGTAGAGAAGAAACAAATGTAATACTGGCCTTTTTATTTACTTCACTTAAGCAGTAACAGAGAGAACAACTGTTTAGCTATCCTATATTCAGAATATTATTTCAAACCAGTACATTTAAATGATACTTTTTTAGGATTTTTTGTTTCAGTTTTTGTGTATTTTGTTTTTCTTAGGGTGTTTTTTGTTGTTAGATATTTTACTGAATGTCTACACAGTTTTGCCTTCTACTGAAAACTACCTTCTGATAGGTTCCATTGATTTCATTTGTTCTGAACTCAGTGTCCTTCTTTTCTTGTATAACTAGGAAGAGTAGCATGTTTTTAAAAATACTGGTAATATGCTTGGAAAGTCTATAAAATCTCTAGAGAGGATTAACTGAAGGTAAGCCAAAGGGTCGCCCTTAGTGTTCCTGTTTTAGTCCGTTTTATAAAACTACAACTGCAGTGAACTTTGTATACCTCTCCTGTCATCGAAATAAAGTTCTGCTAAGTAACTTTTTAAATGTTCATATTATAGGTGAAGGGCAGCCATTTGTTTGAAAGAAGATAAACTGAAACCATCTATGCTGTTCTTATGTTGTGTATTTGACTGTTAAAGTTCTGTCAATAAAGTTTCGTTTTCTAATTGCACATTTTTTGTTAAATTTATCCCTGGGTATTTAATGTTATTGAAAATTCATGGTTTGTGATTTTTATTGTCTAGTTGAGGATGTATGTAGAGAGAGAATGTCTGTATATGGATTTTCTGTCCAACAATTCCTCTAAATATGCATATTAATTCCACAAATTTAGATGTAGATTATTTTTGCTTTTCAAAAGATACAATTATATTTGAATATCAACAGTTTCTACTGGCTTAAATCTTAAACCCATCCTCATTTTGCAGCTTTGAACAAACCTGGCCAGAATATTCTTGACTAAAGTAGATGCTAATCGGCATCTATCCAAATAGGAAATGAAAAATCGTCTCCATTTCAACCTGTTTACGTTGTTTTTTGTAGATACACTTTATCAGAGTAAGTTCCATTCTATTCCTAGTTTGCTGTCTTAAATATAGATTAATTATCATCAAACACTTATACTGCATCAATTGGGATGATCACAGAATTGTTTTCCCTCCATTTTTCTATAATGTGGTGAATTGCATTGGTAACCTTATACATGTAAACCACCTTGCACTTCTAGGGTTAAAAAAATTGGGTCATAACATATTCTATAGGTGTAATCTACATGTTAATGCATATACATACATATATATACCCACACATAAAAAATTCATAAAAGCCTTTGGTCTTCTCTTGAATAAATGGGTAATCAAAATGTGCCACCCAAATCTCATACGCTGTCCCTGATTTAATCATTGACAGAGAAACATTTTAAAACCTTAATGTATTGTCCTATATGAGAAATGGAATGCCAAAGCCATTGTTAAAGGTTGTAGGGAGACAGGAAAAGAACTGCTGTCAAATTGCATGGCAAATGGCACAGCATATCTTTCACACATCTCTGACTTGCCTTCCAAGGTTTTTTGGGTGCAGGGAGAGAACAACCACAAACATCTTTTCTTCTCCATGACGTCCTCCATTGGCTTGATAGTCACCAGATCTCAGAAGCCCTCCAGTTGGCTGTGAGTGCGTGTATGTGTGTGTGTGTGTGTCTGTGTGTGTGTATGTGTGAATCACTTAGTTGTGTCCGACTCTTTGAGACCCCACGAACTGTAGCCCACCAGGCTTCTCTGTCCATGGAATTCTCGAGGCAAGAATACTGGAGTGGATTGCCATTCCCTTCTCCAGAGGATCCTCCCAGCCCAGGGATCGAACCCTGGTCTCCTGCAGATTCTTTACCGTTTGAGCTACAGGGAAGTCCTCCAGCTGTCTGATTCCTCCCTTATATCCTTATTATTAACATAATAACGCTTACATCTCTGAGCCCCCATCTGTATCCTCATGCACCAAAAAAATATATTTCTGCAACAAAGGACCTAGTCAGATTTCACTCTGCTTAGTGAATAACGGGATTATAAATAGCAGCTGTTGTGCCCTTACAGAGGTATGAAAATCCAGGTCCTAAAGGGCTGAAAATGGGAGGTTCAAATCTACCATGAGACTTAAATAAGAGTATCCCATCTTACCAAAAAGTGTGTGAAAAAGCCCCTAGGTCATGGAGCTGTCTGACAAGATTAGATCCTAGCTAGAAGAAAAGGGAAAGGAATGAGGGGAACTTTGTGAGACAGAATGACTTGAGTCTTATCTGTTCTGTCTCCTTATTGGCTATGACATGACATAACTGGGCTTCCCTGGTGGCTCAGATGGTAAAGAATCTGCCTGCAGTGCTGGAGTCCTGGGTTTGATCCCTGTGTTGGGAAGATCCCCTGGAGGAGGCCACGGAAACCCACTCCAGTATTCTTGCCTGAAGAATCCCCTTGGATAGAGATGCCTGACGGGCTACAATCCATGGGGTCACAAAGAGTCAGACACGACTGAGCGACTAAGCACAGCACGTGACATAACTCAGAGTATCAGTACTGGCTCTGACACATACTGAGTGAAGGTGAGAAAGGTATTTACATCCTTTGGATCTGTTTCCCCATTTCTAAAGTGGAAATTACAAGTTCACACTATTTGCTAGGAAGAATAAACAAGATAACATGTGAAGTAGGTATTACATTACAAATGGATTTGGCTTATTCTACTCCATTTTTTCATTTAAACATTTACAATTACAATTCTCTCACAAGTGATACAGATTTTAAATTTCAAGTAGAGTATAAGGTTAACTTTTAAAATGAACTGGACTTCAGAAACGTATTTTGTCTAAATAAATATATTGATTCAATAGCAGATTCAATAGCTGGTATCAGACATGGCATCCATTCTAAGGTTGGTTTGTTAATGAGGACTGACAAGGCTACGCTAAGTCATAATATGTAGTGAAAACTGTGCTCCTTGCTGTGTGTGATGACAAAATAAGCCAGTATTCTGGTCACACAACATCACACAACTCAACACCAGACTGTGTCACGTAGTCAGGCAGCCAGTCCCTAAGTCACAGCGCAGGAACTACAGGGCCTCAGGGCACCACTGCAGTTGTTAGTTTGGCTTGTCACCTTCTACGGGCGTGGCCAGTAAGGAGACAATGAACCCGAATGGATTCAGATTCTACCTTACAGACAGTGCAGAAGCAATATGACCCTGGTGTCAGTTGCCTTGTCCCTAGTCCCGCGGTTTGCCACTGAATTGGAAGGCCTCAGTAAAGGCACTACAGGTGGTGGGTCTCTGCCAGGAAGGAGCCCACAGTTGTGCCCTATGGCACTGAGCAGCTCTGTAGTCCACAGCTGTACTCTCAGCTGGGACTAGGGAGACCATCCTATGTTCAACTGAAACCAGAGATGGATGAGTAACAACTTTGTGTCACCTCCAGCTGTATAAGGAGGCAGGTGAGAAATGGCCTCATAGCAGCTCTTCATCAGGCTGCTTATCTCCCCTTGCTGCAAGAGCAATCAGGAGGTTTTCTGACAAGGTTCAAGCCAGCCTGCAGTTTAGCCTTGTCTACGTAGCCTAAGTGGGGACATGCAAGGGCACCAGGGCACGAAGACAGAGTCACACTCCTACAGTGTCTGGAACAACACACAAGACTAGGTATGGCGCTACAAATATGACACCTGTATACTGACTCCTACATGGAGGAGATGCTTTTCCTATCAGTTATTAAAAATATTCCTTCATTGAGTACACACACATTGATTACTAGCATGTCTCAGGACGTGTCTGCAATGCTTAAAATAACAAGACCAGTGATGTGAGGTGGATGATGGGAATATCACACTGGTGGACCAGACAGACACATAAACAGAAAAGAAATGCAAAGGAGAAACACAGGGAATGGACCTAAGGGAAAAGCAAAGCAAAACGGTGAGCAGGGTGGCCAAGAAGCAGGAGGAAAGCTAGAAGATAAGGTTCATTCTAAGAGGGAAAGAGGTTATATATAACACAGCCGTGCTTTGACCTGGGCTGTGGATGAGAGTCACAACCTCCCCTGCATCACTGCCCCTTTTGAGGGTGGTGTCTGGGAGGCTAGACATTCTGAAGGGAGAGAAAGAAAATAGAGAGTGCAGGGGATACATGCATCTGCCCTGATAGAGATGCAGGTGCAGCTTTTTACAGTAACCAGTTGGGGATGAGCAGAGTTGGACTCGATGACTCAAGAAGAAATGTGCAAGTGAATGTAAAGGGAGAAAACACATTGAGAGGGTGGTAAACAGCTCCAACTCCCATTTCTGTACCAGGGTAGGTGCTCCATTACTGTCATGAGAAGGCTCCCTGGTATGAGCTCTGGGAGGGAGTGATGAGCATTCTAAGGACCCATCATCACCTAAGCAGGGCGCACTGAGTGTGTAAAGACATTAAGTCTCAGCTTTTACCACTGACAGACACAGAAAGCTTCTTAGCCCTGCTGAGAGTGGGGCTCTGGCAGCTTCTGCTGCTGCTGCTGCTAAGTCGCGTCAGTCGTGTCCGACTTTGTGCAACCCCAAAGATGGCAGCCCACCAGGCTCCACCGTCCCTGGGATTCTCCAGGCAAGAACACTGGAGTGGGTTGCTATTTCCTTCTCCAATGCATGAAAGTGAAAAGTGAAAGTGAAGTCGCTCAGTCGTGTCCGACTCCTAGCGCCCCCGTGGACTGCAGCGCACCAGGCTCCTCCACCCATGGGATTTTCCAGGCAAGAGTACTGAAGTGGGGTACCATTGCCTTCTCCATCTGGCAGCTTAGGGAAGCTCAAAGGTAAGGTGGAGGTGGTGGTGGTGGTTCAGTCGCTCAGTTGTGTTCAACTATTTACTACCCATGGCCTGCA
The DNA here is from genome assembly GCF_002263795.3 of Bos taurus. Taxonomy (NCBI): domain Eukaryota; kingdom Metazoa; phylum Chordata; class Mammalia; order Artiodactyla; family Bovidae; genus Bos; species Bos taurus. Next base: position 6,766 of record NW_020191873.1, on the reverse strand, counting down.
GCACGCCAGGCTCCTCTGTCCTACACTATCTCCCTGAGTTTGATCAAATTAATGTCCATTGGGTTGGTGATGCTATCTAATCATCTCACCCTCTGTCGCCCCCTTCTCCTCCTGCCTTCAATCTTTTTGCATCAGGGTCCTTTCCAATGAGTCAGCTATTTGCATCTGGTGGCCAAAGTATTGCAGCTTCAGCATCAATCCTTCCAGTGAATATTCAGAGTTCATTTCCTTTAGGATTGGCAGGTTTGTTCTCCTTGCTGTCCAAGGGATTCTCAAGGCTCATCTCTAGCACCACAATTCGCAAGCATCAATTCTCTGGCACTCAGCCTTCTTAATGACCCAACTCACACATCTGTACATCACTACTGGAAAAACCATAGTTTTGACTCTACAGACCTTTGTCAGCAAAGTGATGTCTCTGCTTTTTAATATGTTGTCTAGGTTTGTCATCGGAGAAGGCAATGGCACCCCACTCCAGTGTTCTTGCCTGGAGAATCCCAGGGACAGTGGAGCCTGGTGGGCTGCTGTCTCTGGTGTAGCACAGATTCAGAGACGACTGAAGTGACTTAGCAGCAGCAGGTTTTTCATGGTCTTCCCTGGGGGCTCAGAGGTAAAGAATCTGTCTGTAATGCAGCACACTTAGGAGATATGGGTTCAATCCCTGGGTCAGGAAGATCCCCTGGTGGTGGGCATGGCAACCCACTCCAGTATTCTCATCTGGAGAATCCCCTGGACAGAGGAGCCTGTTGGCCCTTGTCCATGGGGTCATCAAGAGCCACACACTACTGAAGTGCCTAAGAATTCATGTAAGCTAGGTTTGTCATAGCTTTCCTTCCAAGGAGCAAGCGTCTTTTAATTTCATGGCTGCAATCACCATTTGCAGTGATTTTCGAGCCCAAGAAAATGAAATGTCTCACTGCTTCCACTTCAGTTCAGTTCAGTCACTCAGCCGTGTCCGACTCTTTGTGACCCCTTGAACCGCAGCAGGCGAGGCCTCCCTGTCCATCACCAACTCCCGGAGTTCACCCAAACTCATGTCCATTGAGTCGGTGATGCCATCCAACCATCTCATCCTCTGTCTTCCGTTTCTCCTCTCTCCTCCAATCTTTCACAGCATTAGGGTCTTTTCAAATGAGTCAGTTCTTCGCATCAGGTGGCCAAAGTATTGGAGATTCAGCTTCAACATCAGCCCTTCCAATGAACACCCAGGACTGATCTCCTTTAGGATGGACTGCTTCCACTTACCCCCCTTCTATTTGCCATGAAGTGATAGGACCAGATGCCATGATCTTAGTGTTTTAATAGTTGAGTTTTAAGCCAGTTTTTTCACTCTCCTCTTTCACCCGTATCCAAAGGTTCTTTAGTCGCTCTTCACTTTCTGCCATTAGAGTGGTGTCATCTGTGTATCTGAGCTTGTCGAGATTTCTCCCAGCAATCTTCATTCAGCTTTTGAGTCATCCAGTCCAGCGTTTTGCATGATGTACTCTGCGTATAAGGTAAATAAGCAGCATGACAATATACAGCCTTCCCGTTCTCCTTCCCCAATTATGAAGCAGTCATTTGTTCCAACTCTGGTTCTAACGGGTGCTTCTTGGCCCCCATACAGGTTTCTGAGGAGACAGGTCGAGTAGTCTGGCACTGCCCCCTGTTTAAGAATTTTCTCTATTTGTTGTGATCCATGCAGTCAGAGGTCTTAGCGTAGTCAATGACACAGAAGTAGATGTTTTAGAAAAATTAGATACATTAGACATTTACGAAGTAAAATGGACAGAACTCAGCAAGAATTTGTAGTTGAGGTGAGGGAGAGGGAATCGTAAACATGGTTAAGACCAAGTTTCCTGTCATAAAGTACAAAACCGTCATGGTGAATTCTGGAAGTTATCCAGGTCTGGGAAGAATTCCAAATTAGATTTTTATGTTTTTGAGCTCATGGTCTACATGGATACAATAACCAGTATTTAAATACTTAAAATTTCCTTTTCCTTAAAAAAAAATAGTGTTGTATAATTTATATACAATAAAAGCCAACACTTTAACGTGTTACCGTTTGTAGATGTTTGACAAATGTATACCGTGGTGTAAATGCTATCACATTAAAAATGTAGAAAACGTCTCAATGTTCAAAAATGCTCCTTTGGGGTATTTGCCGTCTGACTCCTTCCTCCACTCCTGTACCCTGGCAACCACAGATACATTTCTGTGCCAACAGTTGTGCCATTTCCAGAAATCCATTGACATGAAATCATATAATATGTAGCCTTCTGTGTCTGGTTTCTCTCATTTGCACAGTTGAGATGCATCCTTGCTCTTACATGCATTAGTTACTTTTTTTTTATTATCGTGTATTATTCCTTTGTACAGGTATACTCTTTTGTTTTTCTTTCATCTGTATACCAGTTGTTGAATAACTGGGTTGTTTCTAAGTTTGGCTATTAGGAATACACGTGTGGAATATTTGAGTGCAGCCCACTGTGTGAGCATGTTTTCATTTCTCTTGGGAAAACTGCCAAGAGTAGACTTGCTGGGTCATATAAGGCTTCCCAGGTGGCGCTAGTGGTAAAGAACCCATCTGCCAATGCAGGAGACTCAGGTTCAATCCCTTGCTCTGGAAGATCCCCGGGAGTAGGAAATAGCAACCCGCTCCAGTATTCTTGCCTAGAAAATTCCATGAAGAGGGGTCCTGGCAGGTTACAGTCCATGGGGCCCCAGAGAGGTAAACACGACTGAGCGACTGAACACACACACACACATACATGGTAATTTGTGTATCTTAGAATCTAAACTGTGTCCTCTGTAGACAACATACACATGGATGTTTTTTTAACTGTTCTCGCAGTGTCTGCCTTTTGGTTGGATTGTTTTATCCATTTATATTTAATGTTGATACAGACTTACATCCGCCAATGTATATTTCTGTCTCATGTCATTTTGTTCTATGGTCCTCATTGTACTGCTTTCTTTTCCATCCAGTGGATATTTTCTAATGTAGCATTTTAAACCCTTTACTGATTTTCCACTACTTTTAAGTTGTTTCCTAGCTGTATGCCACTGTAAACATCTTACTTTATCACAATCAGCTTGAAATTTACACAAATGCTAATGAGATACAGAAACATCACTCCTATATCGCTCTATTCAGGTTTCCCTCTTTTCCTCATATTGTCACATATATCATAAATCTATAAAGGGTAAGCCCATTAATACAGTCTTATTACATTATATATAATGTTATGTGATGAAAAGCTGATATATGGCAGGATATCAGGTATCTGTAACTTCTCTTACATTCACCCTCTTTGTCATGATTTCTGATACTTTGCATATGTTTGTATGGATTTGACACCATCCAGATTTGTTTCCTTACCTAATACAACTTTGTTCCAAACGACCTCCTTTGTGCTGCTACTGCAAATATATTACATGCCATATGTTGCTGGCCCAACAATAATTGGGCTTCTCTGGTGGCTCAGACAGTAAAGACTGTGCCTGCAGTATAGGAGACGTGGGTTCAATCCCTTGGTCAGGAAGATCCCCTGGAGAAGAGAATGGCTAACCACTCTGGTAGTCTTGCCTGGAGAATCCCATGGACAGAGGAGCCCGGCAGGCTACAGTCACGGGGTTGCCAAGAGTCAGACATGATTGAGCAACTACTGCTTTCACAACAATAAATTATGTGATATTGTTTTAGACAGTTGCTTCTTAAATACAGGAAGAAAGGAGGGAAATATGTGTCCATAAAGAATTTTTCTTCATATAATTACCTTTACCTGTGCTCTTTGCTTTTTCACATGGATTCAGATTAACATCTGAATTTACTTATTATAGCATGAAGAACTTCCTTTAGTTTTTCTTGTAAGCCAGTTCTACCAACACATTCTCTGAATTTTTTTTTTAATTTGGGCATACCGTTACTTTGCTTTCATTTTTATTTTCTTAAACCACTTTGTTGTGGTATGTGTGACATGTAAAAAGCTGTGTACACACCCGTGAAATCATCACCAGCTTCAATATACAAAACTCAACTGTATTTCCATAGTAGTGGTGAATACTCCTAATAAGTAAGAAAATTCCAGTTACAATATAAAAATAACTTAGGAATTAGTTTAACCAAGGAGGTGTAAGATTTGTACACTGAAAATGACAAAACCAGTTGAACGAAATTAATGAAAATTTCAGTAAATGGTCGCTGACTATCAATGGGCACTAGAGTTTCCCCTAGAAATTTGCTGTCATTGTACACACATCTCTGAGCATGTGGGAGTATTTCCTTAAGGCACATTCACAGCAGGGAGACCGCTGGATCAAAGACTTCCTTGGCTAAACACACATCTGTGCAGTACCTACTATGTGCATGTGCCTGACGCTGTTCTAAACCCCAAGGAGGCATCACAGAATAGGACTGACACTTTTCCCTCTTTCATGAAGGCAAATCCTGCTGAGGGTGAGGGCAGCACGGAATGTAAATTCTGATGGGTGCTGCCACAGACCCCTGCAAAGGTGTTTCACCAGTTCACACTGGCCTCAGTGGGGCAGGGGAGTGAATGTGCCTTTACTGGCATCTGGGTACCATTTGGAGGGTGGGAGGTTTTGGCAGGAGGCTGGACACCTTGTGTCCAGTTCCTTAGAAGAGCCTCAAGTACACAACTAGGATTGATCCACGTAGGGATTTCAGGGAACGTGAATACCCTAGGTGTCCATACCCTTGGTTGTGACATCACAAAGTGTATTTGTCAAAGCATGCGAGGGATCTGACCCATCAGTGGCTCTGCACCCTGAGTGTGCCATCTCTGACCTGGAGATAAGTCTGTGAACCAGGGATTGAGGGTGCTGAAACCTTGAGGGGTTTACTATGTCTTAAGCTGTGAACTTTGCGGTTTGTAGGATGCGGGGTACCAAGGTCTGAGGTTTCTTTGTGGTGGCTGCATGGAACATTGTGAAAGAGCTGTATGCGTTCACCATATCAGTGCTCTGTGCAGTTGGGTTTCTCCGTGGCAGCTTATAAAGTTGCTAAAAGGCATGTCGGCCTGTATTTGAATTTCATCTCAGCTGATTTCATGTGTCTTGCCTCATTTATTGAGTCTCTAGAGTTTCAGTTTGGTGGATTGTTTGGTGTTGGGTGTCCAGTGCATCACCCTTCTTTGGGACTGGAATGAAAACTGACCTTTCCAGTCCAGTGGCCACTGCGGAAGTTTTCCAAATTTGCTGGCATATTGAAGGCAGCACTCTTAACAGCATCAGCTTTTAGAATTTGAAAATAGCCCAGGATTCTGTCAACTCCACCAGCTTTGTTCACAGTAATGCTTCCTAAGGCCCACTTGATGTCATACTCCAGTATGTTTCAGGTTGTTTCACATTGGCACAACCAAATTCATCAAAAATTGTACACTTGTGTTTCAGAGGCTAAAACAATTCCTACTTAATGTGGGTGCCAAAAAACTTAAGGCCCAAAGTAAAGTCTAAACATTGATAATACCTATATTCCTTTAAAGACAGGCGTTTACACTTTGAAGGGAAGCCAGGTGACTCCTGAGTCCCAGGTCACTGAGCTGCTGGGCTGGAGGTGTGGCTGAAACTGAGGCAGCCGCACCTAGAGGGCCTCTCCCTGCGTGGAGGGAGGGCCTGCCCTAAGGACGAGAAGAACAGGACCCCCAGGGGTCTCATACTCTAGCAGGGAGGCAGGCACATTGCTTCTGGCAGCACATATTCATCGAGGCTTTTCCTGGCTCTCTGTGGTGGATACAAGTGTCCAGCCCACAGAAATCCCTGTGCTGGAGTTACTCTCCCCAAAGGGGAAGGGGTAGGGGTAGGAGGCACCCAGTAAACCCTCCTCATAACAACCCAGGACATTTTACAGTGCGTTAGAAGGGGGTGGTGCTGTGATCAGATACATGTAAGTCCTGTAAGGGACTGGTACTGTGGGCAGCAAGGGGGAAAGCTGCAAGTCACAGTATTGAACAGAGCAACCAGGGTGGGCTTCATTGAGGAGCTGATATTTTAACAAAGACTTGAAGGGGGAAAGAGCACAGCAGACATCTGGGGTCAGGATATTGCAGAAGAGGGAACAGTGGGGATAAATGCGGGGAGCAGACACTGCCAGGAGGCCAGGGCAGCTGGGAGCAGGGAGTGAGAGTTGAACAGAAAGCGGGGACTAGATACCGCGGCACTGGGTAAGAATCTGCTCTGTTGGCGAACCAACAGGGACAAGCAGGGGTCATAGGTGCTGATGGACATGCCTGTACCAGGCCTGTGAGGGAGGCAGAGGCAGGACAGGGGGAAAGAGCAGAGACAGGTGAGGTGGGGCAAGCAAGGAGTGAGGAGGATGCACGAGGGGCAGCTCCGAGTGAGGCTGACGGCTTCCCCTGGACTTGACATTCCTTTGCTACGTGTGCTGGGGTCCCCGACTCCATAGACGCCTGTGCTCCAGGCACAATGTCAGAGACTCCACTAGCAGCCTGAGTTCGTTCAACAGTCCATCGACTGGAAATATAGTTGTGGGGCCTACATTGCCACTTGGTTCTTGGGAAACATTCAGTGACCTGAATGGTGCTCTCAGGATCTTGACCCCAGTTCCACTGTGAGGCTACAACTGTGGCTGATGAGGCAACAGTGTGACCCACATGTGTGTAATGAACCTTGCAGCCTCTTTGATCAGGAGTTTCCAGAATTAGGGGTCATATGAAACATGCACTCCAATCCCCGCCTCCACAGGGAAGAGAATCTGATTCCACAGATGTCCTGCTTACTCCATTCTCCTGTGTCCATTATT
>NW_020191872.1:0-11208 GCF_002263795.3 Bos taurus | reverse complement strand
AGCATATAAATAGTCGCCTAGGCCATCTCTCCATCGAATACCCTGGGTCAGTCGGGCTGGTCCCCGGCAGGCGCGCCCGAACAGGGACCTCAGGAGGCAATACTCAAAGAGCTGTGCAGACACGAACCACGCAATCAGCAGGCAATAAGCATGGAGGTCAGCAGTGACGAATCATGCTGCTCAACTGGCAATAATCAAGCAGGTGACCAGGCAGGAATCACGCAGCTCAGCTGGCAATTGTCATGCAGATGAGCCGGCAGGAATCACGCACCTCAGCAGGCCCTGATCACGTGACTCTGCAGGCACTGTTCACGTGGCTGATAAAGTACAATCACGTGACTGAGCATGCACTGATCACGTGGCTATCATGCACTGATCACGTGACTGCGCATGCATGATGACCTGGCGGATCAGGCACTGATCACATGGCTCATCATGCACTGATCACGTGTTTATCAGGCAATGATAAGTGACTGACAGGCGCTGATCATGGGCCTGTGCACGCACTGATCACGTGGCTATCATGCACTGATCACGTGACTGCGCATGCACTGATGACGTGGCTGTTCGGGCACTGATGACGTGTTTATCAGGCAGTGATCAGTGACTGACAGGCGCTGATCATGGGACTGTGCACGCACTGATCACGTGGCTGATCAGGAACTGGCCACCTGACTGCGCATGCAGTGATCACGTGGCTGGTCGTTCACTGATCAAGTGTTTATCACCCGGTGATCCCGTGACTGAGAGGCGCTGATCACGTGACTGTGCCGTCAGTGATCACGTCGCTGATCATGCACTGATATCGTGAGTGAGCATGCACTGATCATGTGCCGGAGCCGGGAGGCCTTCCACTCTGGACAAAGGTCATGAGGAAGGAGGCTCGGCATACGCAAATGCGGGATCGAGCCTCAGGAGTCCCCCCGGATATTCTCGAGCCTCTCCCCCCCAAAAAACCCAGAGTCTGCCTACTGTATTGCTTTGTGCTCTCACCTCTGATTTCACTGGGGGCTGTCCCCCACCACCATCTCGCTCTGTCTGTCAAAGAGTTAACTTACAGCTCCAATTCATAAAGTTCCTTGTCATTCTTCGCTTTAACTTCCAGCTGAGTCTCCATCTGGAGTGCGGCACCCACCACGCTTACTAATTATGCCTGGGCTGCTAAGACCCACTCGAGAAGGTGTCTAGGGTGAGGCACCTTCCGCCATTCGAGAGGGCGCCTGCGGCCTACGTAAGTGGTCCAAACTTCATGTCTTGAAGTTTGATTGGTCTTCCGCGTAAACCAAGCTACTCAGTTTCTTTTCTCCACCGAATTTTCCTACTGAGCTCTCCTCATACTATTATTCTTGACATCTCTGATTAGCATATAAATAGTCGCCTAGGCCATCTCTCCATCGAATACCCTGGATCAGGTCGGGCTGGTCCCCGGCAGGCGGCGCCCTAACAGGGACCTCAGGGGGCAATACTCAAAGAGCTGTGCAGACACGAACCACGCAATCAGCAAGCAATAAGCATGGAGCTCAGCAGTGACGAATCATGCTGCTCAACTGTCAATAATAAAGCAGGTGACCAGGCAGGAATCACGCAGCTCAGTTGGCAATTGTCAAGCAGATGAGCCGGCAGGAATCACGCAGCTCAGCAGGCCCTGATCACGTGACTCTGCAGTCACAGATCACGTGGCTGATCAAGTACAGATCACGTGACTGAGCATGCACTGATCACGTGGCTATCATGCACTGATGACCTGACTGCTCATGCACTGATGACGTGGCTGCTCAGGCACTGATCACATGGCTCATCATGCACTTATCACGTGTTTATCAGGCAATGATCAGTGACTGACAGGCGCTGATCATGGGACTGTGCACGCACTGATCACATGGCTATCATGCACTGATCACGTGACTTCACATGGACTGATGACATGGCTGATCGGGCACTGATCATGTGTTTATCAGACAGTGATCAGTGACTGACAGGCGCTCATCATGGGACTGTGCACGCACTGATCACGTGGCTGATCAGGAACTGACTTCCTGACTGTGCAGGCAGTGATCACGTGGCTGGTCGTTCACTGATCACGTGTTTATCATCCGGTGATCACGTGACTGAGAGGCGCTGATCACGTGACTGTGCCGTCAATGATCACGTGGCTGATCATGCACTGATATCGTGAGTGAGCATGCACTGATCATGTGCCGGGAGCCGGGGAGGCCTTCCACTGTGGACAAAGGTCATGAGGAAGGAGGCTCGGCATACACAAATGCGGGATCGGCCTCAGGGGTCCACCCGGATATTCTCGAGCATCTCCCCCCAAAAAACCCAGAGTCTGCCTACTGTATTGCTTTGTGCACTCACCTCTGATTTCACTGGGGCTGAACCCCACCACCATCTCGCTCTCTCTGTCAAAGAGTTAACTTACAGCTCCAATTCATAAAGTTCCTTGTCATTCTTCCCTTTAACTTCCAGCTGAGTCTCCATCTGGAGCGCGGAACCCACCACGCTTACTAATTATGCCTGGGCTGCTAAGACCCACTCGAGAAGGTGTCTAGGGTGAGGCACCTTTCGTTATTCGAGAGGGCGCCTGCGGCCTACGTAAGTGGTGCTTGCTTCATGTCTTGAAGTTTAATTGGTCTTCCGCGTAAACCAAGCTACTCAGTCTCTTTTCTCCACCGAATTTTCCTACTGAGCTCTCCTCATACTATTATTCTTGACATCTCTGATTAGCATATAATAGTCGCCTAGGCCATCTCTCCTTCGAATATCCTGGATCATCTGGGGCTGGTCCCCGGCAGGTGCGCCCGAACAGGGACCTCAGGAGGCAATACTCAAAGAGCTGAGCAGACACGAACCATGCAATCAGCAGGCAATAAGCATGGGGTCAGCAGTGACGAATCATGCTGCTCAACTGGCAATAATCAAGCAGGTGACCAGGCAGGAATCACGCAGCTCAGCTGGCAATTGTCATGCAGATGAGCCGGCAGGAATCACGCAGCTCAGCAGGCCCTGATCACGTGACTCTGCAGGCACTGATCACGTGGCTGATCAAGTACAGATCACGTGACTGAGCATGCACTGATCATGTGGCTATCATGCACTGATCACGTGACTGCATGCACTGATGACGTGGCTGCTCAGGCACTGATCACGTGTTTATCAGGCAGTGATCAGTGACTGACAGGCGCTGATCATGGGCCTGTGCACGCACTGATCACGTGGCTGATCAGGAACTGGCCACCTGACTGCGCATGCAGTGATCACGTGGCTGGTCGTTCACTGATCAAGTGTTTATCACCCGGTGATCCCGTGACTGAGAGGCGCTGATCACGTGACTGTGCCGTCAGTGATCACGTGGCTGATCATGCACTGATATCGTGAGTGAGCATGCACTGATCATGTGCCGGGAGCCGGGAGGCCTTCCACTGTGGACAAAGGTCATGAGGAAGGAGCTCGGCATACGCAAATGCGGGATCGAGCCTCAGGGGTCCACCCGGATATTCTCGAGCATCTCCCCCCAAAAAAACCAGAGTCTGCCTACTGTATTGCTTTGTGCACTCACCTCTGATTTCACTGGGGGCTGTCCCCCACCACCATCTCGCTCTCTCTGTCAAAGAGTTAACTTACAGCTCCAATTCATAAAGTTCCTTGTCATTCTTCCCTTTAACTTCCAGCTGAGTCTCCATCTGGCGCGGAACCCACACGATTACTAATTATGCCTGGGCTGCTAAGACCCACTCGAGAAGGTGTCTAGGGTGAGGCACCTTTCGTTATTCGAGAGGGCGCCTGCGGCCTACGTAAGTGGTGCAAACTTCATGTCTTGAAGTTTAATTGGTCTTCCGCGTAAACCAAGCTACTGAGTCTCTTTTCTCCACCGAATTTTCCTACTGAGCTCTCCTCATACTATTATTCTTGACATCTCTGATTAGCATATAAATAGTCGCCTAGGCCATCTCTCCTTCGAATACCTGGATCAGCTGGGGCTGCGCCGGGCAGGTGGCGACCGAACAGGGACCTCAGGAGGCAATACTCAAAGAGCTGTGCAGACACGAACCACGCAATCAGCAGGCAATAAGCATGGAGGTCAGCAGTGACGAATCATGCTGCTCAACTGGCAATAATCAAGCAGGTGACCAGGCAGGAATCACGCAGCTCAGCTGGCAATTGTGATGCACATGAGCCGGCAGGAATCACGCAGCTCAGCAGGCCCTGATCACGTGATTCTGCAGGCACTGATCACGTGGCTGATCAAGTCAGATAACGTGACTCAGCATGCACTAATCACGTGGCTATCATGCACTGATCACGTGACTGCTCATGCACTGATGTCGTGGCTGATCAGGCACTGATCACATGGCTCATCATGCACTTATCATGTGTTTATCAGGCAATGATCAGTGACTGACAGGCGCTGATCATGGGACTGTGCACGCACTGATCACGTGGCTATCATGCACTGATCACGTTTCTTCACATGGACTGATGACATGGCTGATCGGGCACTGATCACGTGGTTATCAGACAGTGATCAGTGACTGACAGGCGCTCATCATGGGACTGTGCACGCACTGATCAGGTGGCTGATCAGGAACTGACTTCCTGACTGTGCAGGCAGTGATCACGTGGCTGGTCGTTCACTGATCGGGTGTTTATCATCCGGTGATCACGTGACTGAGAGGCGCTGATCACGTGACTGTGCCGTCAGTGATCACGTGGCTGATCATGCACTGATATCGTGAGTGAGCATGCACTGATCATGTGCCGGGAGCCGGGGAGGACTTCCATTCTGGACAAAGGTCATGAGGAAGGAGGCTCGGCATATGCAAATGCAGGATCGAGCCTCAGGGGTGCACCCTGATATTCTCGAGCATCTCCCCCAAAAAAAAACCAGAGTCTGCCTACTGTATTGCTTTGTGCACTCACCTCTGATTTCACTGGGGCTGAACCCCACCACCATCTCGCTCTCTCTGTCAAAGAGTTAACTTACAGCTCCAATTCATAAAGTTCCTTGTCATTCTTCCCTTTAACTTCCAGCTGAGTCTCCATCTGGAGCGCGGAACCCACCACGATTACTAATTATGCCTGGGCTGCTAAGACCCACTCGAGAAGGTGTCTAGGGTGAGGCACCTTTCGTTATTCGAGAGGGCGCCTGAGGCCTACGTAAGTGGTGCAAACTTCATGTCTTGAAGTTTAATTGGTCTTCCGCGTAAACCAAGCTACTCAGTCTCTTTCTCCACCGAATTTCCTACTGAGCTCTCCTCATACTATTATTCTTGACATCTCTGATTAGCATATAAATAGTCGCCTAGGCCATCTCTTCTTCGAATACCCTGGATCAGCTGGGGCTGGTCCCCGGCAGGTGGCGACCGAACAGGGACCTCAGGAGGAAATACTCAAAGAGCTGAGCAGACACGAACCACGCAAATCAGCATGCAATAAGCATGGAGGTCAGCAGTGACGAATCATGCTGCTCAACTGGCAATAGTCAAGCAGGTGACCAGGCAGGAATCACGCAGCTCAGCTGTCAATTGTCATGCAGATGAGCCCACAGGAATCACGCAGCTCAGCTGGCAATTGTCATGCAGATGAGGCGGCAGGAATCACGAAGCTCAGCAGGCCCTGATCACGTGACTCTGCAGGCACTGATCACGTGGCTGATCAAGTACAGATCACGTGACTGAGCATGCACTGATCACGTGACTATCATGCACTGATCACGTGACTGCTCATGCACTGATGACGTGGCTGATCAGGCACTGATCACATGGCTCATCATGCACTGATCACGTGTTTATCAGGCAATAATCAGTGACTGACAGGCGCTGATCATGGGACTGTGCACGCACTGATCACGTGGCTATCATGCACTGATCACGTGACTTCGCATGGACTGATGACGTGGCTGATCGGGCACTGATCACGTGTTTATCAGACAGTGATCAGTGACTGACAGGCGCTGATCATGGGACTGTGCACGCACTGATCAGGTGGCTGATCAGGAACTGACTTCCTGACTGCCCATGCAGTGATCACGTGGCTGGTCGTTGACTGATCGGGTGTTTATCATCCGGTGATCACGTGACTGAGAGGCGCTGATCACGTGACTGTGCCGTCAGTGATCACGTGGCTGATCATGCACTGATATCGTGACTGAGCATGCACTGACCATGTGCCGGGAGCCAGGGGCATTCCACTGTGGACAAAGGTCATGAGGAAGGAGGCTCGGCATACGCAAATGCGGATCGAGCCTCAGGCGTCCACCCGGATATTCTCGAGCATCTCCCCCCAAAAAAATCAGAGTCTGCCTACTGTATTGCTTTGTGCACTCACCTCTGATTTCACTTGGGGCTGTCCCCCACCACCATCTCGCTCTCTCTGTCAAATAGTTAACTTACAGCTCCAATTCATAAAGTTCCTTGTCATTCCTCCTTTAACTTCCAGCTGAGTCTCCATCTGGAGCGCGGAACCCACCACGATTACTAATTATGCCTGGGCTGCTAAGACCCACTCGAGAAGGTGTCTAGGGTGAGGCACCTTTCGTTATTCGAGAGGGCGCTGCGGCCTACGTAAGTGGTGCAAACTTCATGTCTTGAAGTTTGATTGGTCTTCCGCGTAAACCAAGCTACTGAGTCTCTTTTCTCCCCGAATTTTCCTACTGAGCTCTCCTCATACTATTATTCTTGACATCTCTGATTAGCATATAAATAGTCGCCTAGGCCATCTCTCCTTCGAATACCTTGGATCAGCTGGGGCTGGCGCCGGGCAGGTGGAGCCCGAACAGGGACCTCAGGAGGCAATACTCGAAGAGCTGTGCAGACACGAACCACGAAATCAGCAGGCAATAAGCATGGGTCAGCAGTGACGAATCATGCTGCTCAACTGGCAATAATCAAGCAGGTGACCAGGGAGGAATCACGCAGCTCAGCTGGTAATTGTCAAGCAGATGACCGACAGGAATCACGCAGCTCAGCTGGCAATTGTCATGCACATGAGCCGGCAGGAATCAGGCAGCTCAGCAGGCCCTGATCACGTGACTCTGCAGGCACTGATCAAGTGGCTGATCAAGTCAGATAACGTGACTCAGCATGCACTAATCACGTGGCTATCATGCACTGATCACGTGACTGCTCATGCACTGATGATGTGGCTGCTCAGGCACTGATCACATGGCTCATCATGCACTTATCACGTGTTAATCAGGCAATGATCAGTGACTGACAGGCGCTGATCATGGGACTGTGCACGCACTGATCACGTGGCTATCATGCACTGATCACGTGACTTCACAAGGACTGATGACATGGCTGATCGGGCACTGATCACGTGTTTATCAGACAGTGATCAGTGACTGACAGGCGCTCATCATGGGACTGTGCACGCACTGATCAGTTGGCTGATCACGAACTGACTTCCTGACTGTGCAGGCAGTGATCACGTGGCTGGTCGTTCACTGATCACGTGTTTATCATCCGGTGATCACGTGACTGAGAGGCGCTGATCACGTGACTGTGCCGTCAGTGATCACGTGGCTGATCATGCACTGATATCGTGAGTGAGCATGCACTGATCATGTGCCGGGAGCCGGGGAGGATTCCATTCTGGACAAAGGTCATGAGGAAGGAGGCTCGGCATACGCAAATGCGGGATCGAGCCCAGGGTCCACCCGGATATTCTCGAGCATCTCCCCCCAAAAAAAACCAGAGTCTGCCTACTGTATTGCTTTGTGCACTCACCTCTGATTTCACTGGGGGCTGAACCCCACCACCATCTCGCTCTCTCTGTCAAAGAGTTAACTTACAGTTCCAATTCATAAAGTTCCTTGTCATTCTTCCTTTAACTTCCAGCTGAGTCTCCATCTGGAGCGTGGAACCCACCACGATTACTAATTATGCCTGGGCTGCTAAGACCCACTCGAGAAGGTGTCTAGGGTGAGGCACCTTTCGTTATTCGAGAGGGCGCCTGCGGCCTACGTAAGTGGTGCAAACTTCATGTCTTGAAGTTTGATTGGTCTTCCGCGTAAACCAAGCTACTCAGTCTCTTTTCTCCACCGAATTTTCCTACTGAGCTCTCCTCATACTATTATTCTTGACATCTCTGATTAGCATATAAATAGTCGCCTAGGCCATCTCTCCTTCCAATGACCTGGATCAGCTGGGGCTGGTCCCCGGCAGGTGGCGCCCGAACAGGGACCTCAGGAGGCAATACTCAAAGAGCTGAGCAGACACGAACCACGCAATCAGCAGGCAATAAGCATGGAGCTCAGCAGTGACGAATCATGCTGCTCAACTGGCAATAATCAAGCAGGTGACCAGGCAGGAATCACGCAGCTCAGCTGGCAATTGTCATGCAGATGAGCCGGCAGGAATCACGCAGCTCAGCAGGCCTGATCACGTGACTCTGCAGGCACTGTCACGTGGCTGATAAAGTACAGATCACGTGACTGAGCATGCACTGATCACGTGGCTATCATGCACTGATCACGTGACTGCGCATGCACTGATGACCTGGCGGATCAGGCACTGATCACATGGCTCATCATGCACTGATCACGTGTTTATCAGGCAATGATCAGTGACTGACAGGCGCTGATCATGGGCCTGTGCACGCACTGATCACGTGGCTATCATGCACTGATCACGTGACTGCGCATGCACTGATGACGTGGCTGTTCGGGCACTGATCACGTGTTTATCAGGCAGTGATCAGTGACTGACAGGCGCTGATCATGGGACTGTGCACGCACTGATCACGTGGCTGATCAGGAACTGGCACCTGACTGCGCATGCAGTGATCACGTGGCTGGTCTTTCACTGATCACGTGTTTATCACCGGTGATCCGTGACTGAGAGGCGCTGATCACGTGACTGTGCCGTCAGTGATCACGTGGCTGATCATGCACTGATATCGTGAGTGAGCATGCACTGATCATGTGCCGGGAGCCGGGGAGGACTTCCATTGGACAAAGGTCATGAGGAAGGAGGCTCGGCATACGCAAATGCGGGATCGAGCTCAGGGGTCACCCGGATATTCTCGAGCATCTCCCCCAAAAAAACCAGAGTCTGCCTACTGTATTGCTTTGTGCACTCACCTCTGATTTCACTGGGGGCTGAACCCCACCACCATCTCGCTCTCTCTGTCAAGAGTTAACTTACAGCTCAATTCATAAAGTTCCTTGTCATTCTTCGCTTTAACTTCCAGCTGAGTCTCCATCTGGAGCGCGGAACCACACGCTTACTAATTATGCCTGGGCTGCTAAGACCCACTCGAGAAGGTGTCTAGGGTGAGGCACCTTCGTTATTCGAGAGGGCGCCTGCGGCCTACGTAAGTGGTCCAAACTTCATGTCTTGAAGTTTGATTGGTCTTCCGCGTAAACCAAGCTACTCAGTTTCTTTTCTCCACCGAATTTTCCTACTGAGCTCTCCTCATACTATTATTCTTGACATCTCTGATTAGCATATAAATAGTCGCCTAGGCCATCTCTCCATCGAATACCTGGTCAGGTCGGGCTGGTCCCGGCAGGCGGCGCCCGAACAGGGACCTCAGGAGGCAATACTCAAAGAGCTGTGCAGACACGAACCACGCAATCAGCAGACAATAAGCATGGAGGTCAGCAGTGACGAATCATGCTGCTCAACTGGCAATAATCAAGCAGGTGACCAGGCAGGAATCACGCAGCTCAGCTTGGCAATTGTCATGCAGATGAGCCGGCAGGAATCACGCAGCTCAGCAGGCCCTGATCACGTGACTCTGCAGGCACTGTTCACGTGGCTGATAAAGTACAGATCACGTGACTGAGCATGCACTGATCACGTGACTGCGCATGCATGATGACCTGGCGGATCAGGCACTGATCACATGGCTCATCATGCACTGATCACGTGTTTATCAGGCAATGATAAGTGACTGACAGGCGCTGATCATGGGCCTGTGCACGCATGATCACGTGGCTATCATGCACTGATCACGTGACTGCGCATGCACTGATGACGTGGCTGTTCGGGCACTGATGCGTGTTTATCAGGCAGTGATCAGTGACTGACAGGCGCTGTCATGGGATGTGCACGCACTGATCACGTGGCTGATCAGGAACTGGCCACCTGACTGCGCATGCAGTGATCACGTGGCTGGTCGTTTCACTGATCAAGTGTTTTCACCCGGTGATCCGTGACTGAGAGGCGCTGATCACGTGACTGGGCGTCAGTGATCACGTCGCGTGATCATGCACTGATATCGTGAGTGAGCATGCACTGATCATGTGCCGGGAGCCGGGGAGGCTTCCACTCTGGACAAAGGTCATGAGGAAGGAGGCTCGGCATACGCAAATGCGGGATCGAGCTCAGGAGTCCACCGGATATTCTCGAGCATCTCCCCCAAAAAAAACCAGAGTCTGCCTACTGTATTGCTTTGTGCTCT
Source organism: Bos taurus (assembly GCF_002263795.3). Classification (NCBI taxonomy): domain Eukaryota; kingdom Metazoa; phylum Chordata; class Mammalia; order Artiodactyla; family Bovidae; genus Bos; species Bos taurus. The sequence continues at coordinate 798 of NW_020191872.1, read as the reverse complement.
CACCTCTGATTTCACTGGGGGCTGTCCACCACATCTCGCTCTGTCTGTCAAGAGAGTTAACTTACAGCTCCAATTCATAAAGTTCCTTGTCATTCTTCGCTTTAACTTCCAGCTGAGTCTCCATCTGGAGCGCGGCACCACACGCTTACTAATTATGCCTGGGTGCTAAGACCAGTCGAGAAGGTGTCTAGGGTGAGGCACCTTCGCCATTGAGAGGGCGCCTGCGGCCTACGTAAGTGGTCCAAACTTCATGTCTGAAGTTTGATTGGTCTTCCGCGTAAACAAGCTACTCAGTTCTTTTCTCCACCGAATTTTCCTACTGAGCTCTCCTCATACTATTATTCTTGACATCTCTGATTAGCATATAAATAGTCGCCTAGGCCATCTCTCCATCGAATACCCTGGGTCAGGTCGGCTGGTCCGGCAGGCGGCGCCGAACAGGGACCTCAGGAGGCAATACTCAAAGAGCTGTGCAGACACGAACACGCAATCAGCAGACAATAAGCATGGAGGTCAGCAGTGGACGAATCATTGCTGCTCAACTGGCAATAATCAAGCAGGTGACCAGGCAGGAATCACGCAGCTCAGCTGGCAATTGTCATGCAGATGAGCCGGCAGGAATCACCCAGCTCAGCAGGCCCTGATCACGGTGACTCTGCAGGCACTGTTCACGTGGTGATAAAGTACAGATCACGTGACTGAGCATGCACTGATCACGTGGCTATCATGCACTGATGCAGTGCTGCGCATGCATGATGACTGGCGGATCAGGCACTGATCACATGGTCATCATGCATG